>NC_061859.1:15226571-15229071 GCF_019202785.1 Penaeus chinensis
CTATCTATCTATCTATGTATCTATCTGGCTCTCTTCCTCTCCCTCCCTCCCTCTCTCTCTCTCTCTCCCTCTTTCTCTCTCATTCATTACCTCATCCCACTGACCTCTCCAAGCTCCCTCACCTTCTCATGACCGCAGACAAGCAGCAATTAGGTCTTTGTTCCACCCACATGCGCTCGGAGACGCCTGGCTTTGTAAGGAACGCTCGTGATGTTTCAGAAGAATGCATGCTTTCTAGTGCTTGGGAGAGGAATCTTTTTCAAAGGGGTATTTCGAAGGTATTTTGAGATTTAGTGTAATTATGATTTATGGTTAGTCTTCTGATTGAAAAGAAAGAAAGAAAGGTTCAAAAGAGTGTTTTTTTATTGATTTGTTTTGAAGCTAGATTGTAACTTCGGAAATTGGATTTTTTTCTATATCTTTTTCCCAGACTATTTTGTTCTTTTAAAAGGGGTTGGGGAATGCATAATAAGATAGGCTATATACTTTTACATCAACGTCGATGTGTGCGTGGCAATAAGAGACGGGGAAAAAATGATAACGTTTCGGATAAAATATATCATGGAGTGAAAAAGAGGAGGCAAAAAAAAGAAAAAAGCATTCACACCTAACCAGCTCGACGACCCAGCAACAACAGGCATTTCACGGCTGATGAAAATCTGGACCCCTCGATAACTACCCCTACCCCGCCCCTTGGTCCCTAACCCCCCTCCCCCTAGTCCCTTCCCCTACCCCCCCTTAGTCCCTTCTCCTACCCCCCACCCCCTTAGTCCCTTCCCCTCACCCCTACCCCAGCTAATAAGGCCTCCCCACTACCCCCTACCCCAATTGATAGTGTACCCCCCCTATCCCTATCCCAACCAATAATACCCCCCCCCTATCACCTACCCAGAACGCCCCCCCCCCCCCCGCCCCTCACTCTCATATGTCACGGATGTTGTCTGGAAAATGATGCAGGACCGTGCCGAGCATTGTACGTCCAGAGTAAAAAGAATAAAACCATTTTAACCCCCCCCCCCCTCCACCCGACATCATTACCTCCCACAGCCCCCCTGCCCCCTCCTCCCCACCTTTCAGGGGAAAAAAATCTGAGCATTGGAACCCGATTACAGCTGGTCGTTAGAGTCGTGCTTGGCGATACGCGGGTGCAGTCGTCAGAAACAATGGCGTTCGTCGGGGGGATTACGAATACGCAAAACACTGGGCCATTACTGACGCCTCATCCTCCTCTCCTCTCCCCCCCCCCCTCCCTTACTCCCTATTCCGTCTAATTCCCTCTCTCTTCTGTTGGGTTTTGTTGTTTTCCCTCTCCTGTTGTTTTCTCTTTAGTCTTCCTTCTCTTCTTGTTGCTTTCGCTTTCCTCCCCCCCCCCCCCCCTTTTCCTTCTACCGTCCATCCTTGACGTCTCCTCTCCCCTCTCCTTCCCATCCCTTTCACTTCCCTTCTTTATCGTTTCCCCCTCTCATCCCTTCCCATCGCTTTCCTTACCTTACCTTTCCCTTCCTTGTTGTTTTCCCTTCCCTTCCTCCCCCTTCTTTTCGTCTTCCTCTCCCTTCTCCTTCCCTCCGCTTTCCCTTCCCTTCCCTTCCTCGCCGCTTTCCCTCCCCTCTCCTTCCTCGTCGCTTCCCCAACCTTCCAAAGCATCCCTCCTTTCCTCCTCATCTCTTCCCTTTCCTCTCCCCCACCTACACAAACTATTTTTTATTTTTTAATATTACGATCAGGTCACGGTGAACACTGATAGCGTTGTGACAGAGGCCCTAGTAACACGTGAAGGGTCTGTAAGCGGGGTCTCCAAGCGTTTAGTAGTTACGTTTGGTCATAAATCAAGCAGTATCTCCAGCTACTTCACGACAGCTGGAGCCAAAGCTAGTGTTATTATACGTCGCTTCCCTAAGCCAGATGTTTACGTGGCTTGCTTATGTGTGTGTGGGATATTGTGGGTGTAATAGTGTGCGTGTGTGATTTTCTTTTAGTGTTCGTGTGTGTGTGTGGTGGGGGGGTATCGTGTGTGATTTTGCCTATGTGCTGTTTGTGTGTTTGTGTGTGTGGTTGGTTGTTTGTTCGTGTGTGTGTGTGTGTGTGTGTGTGTGTGTGTGTGTGTGTGTGTGTGTGTGTGTGTGTGTGTGTGTGTGTGTGTTTAAGAGAGAGAGAGAGAAAGAGAAAGAGAAAGAGAAAGAGAAAGAGAAAGAAGAAAGAAGAAAGAGAGAGAGAGAGACAAAGAGCCAGACACAGACACAGACAGAGAAAGAAAAAAAAAAGGAATAACAACGAAGAGCCACAGAAAGGGAGAAAGAGACAAAAAATGAATCCATTTAACTTAGAGTACACATTAATACATCTACGTAGATGAATTCAAGTACACCGAGCGAGTGCTTGAGTGCATATGCGTATGTGCTTGACTCAAAAAGCGAGCCTGCGAGTATGTGGACCCCATTTTGGCGAATGTGGATCGTCCGCTCTCATCCATATTTACATCGCCACAACGCCGGCGTGATCG
>NC_061859.1:15234071-15239071 GCF_019202785.1 Penaeus chinensis
ACACACACACACACACACACACACACACACACACACACACACACACAAGCAGACGGACGGACAGGCAGACCAAAAAACAGTCTGACAGGAAGACACGCATGTACATTTCGATAGATATGTGAATAGACAGATACTTGTGAATTAGTGCAAACGTCAGTATTAAAGATAGTAATTATCTTTCAGTTTTTCTCTTTTTCTCTGCCATTACTTATTAAATCGTATTATTAAATCGTCAAGTTCCGTACTTCATACTTATCAGTGTAGAATTATCCTCATTTTATAGTAAATTTAAGAAATTGAGAGAGAAAGAGACAGAAAATGGGAGAGAGAGAGAGAGAGAGAGAGAGAGAGAGAGAGAGAGAGAGAGAGAGAGAGAGAGAGAGAGAGAGAAAGAGAGAAAGAGAGAAAGAGAGAGAGAGAGAGCGAGAGAGAGAGAGAGAGAGAGAGAGAGAGAGAGAGAGAGAGAGAGAGAGAGAGAGAGAGAGAGAGAGAGAGAGAGAGAGAGAGACAGAAACAGAAACAGAAACAGAAACAGAAATAGAGACAGAGACGGAGACGGAGACAGAGACCGACAGGCAGAAAAACATACAGACATATAGACATATGAACAGACAAACAAACGAACATCTGTGCAAACAAACAAGCAGATACACAAAACAAAACAAAACAAAACAAATCGAGCGAAAGAGCGCCGCCCGACGGAAATTTTTCTTGAATGACGAGTCACTGGAATTCCTAGACGAGACCTACTATACGTTACGTGGGCTCGGTTACAGAAAGCACTTGAAGGAGGTGATTCACGCCCGTTCGATCCTGTGTGAGCCGCGTCTGTGTCCTCTCTTTCACGTGGGAGTAATTGTAGGACGTTTGTATAGGATTCTTACACTCTCCTTTCGTCTTCTTTCAGTCTTGTAGAAATTACGTGTTGGGAGAATAGGGAGGATTTGTGACATGGCGTAAAGATGGTTATGATTTTTACTTAGTTTATTTTTGGTCTTTTAGGTATGTTATTTTATTTTGTTGCTGTTGTTGTTCGAAGGTTACTAATTGTGATTTGTAAATATTACTTGAATTGTTTATAATCAATACTTTTTTCCCGATTTTCTTAAGTATTGGATGGTTATTACCGAAGATTCACGACAGAAGATTATTTCTAACTTTTCCCCCTTTTTTTATTACTCGCTGAATGGTCCTTAACGAAAATTTTACTTCTCACTGAACATCAGAAAGTCAAATAACGGGAGAAATGAAGTAAGGTTATAGTTCAACACGCTGGTTCATGGACACTGACATGCATGGTTGGCAGAGAGAAGGAGAGAGAGAGAGAGAGAGAATTGAAAGAGAATGACCAAGTAACTCCTTTTGTAATGACGTTGTTCTCTAGCTTTCATTTCCTCTTCCTTCTGTCATTTATTCATTCTCTCCCAATCCTGTTTACGCGTCTCTTCCTCGCTTTCTTTATTCGCGGTCGCTCTTCAAATCAGTTGTTATAAGACAGGCATTACTCGCTCGCAATGGCCATCAAGGTGCAAGGTTCTATGCAAGTAACGACCACCTCGCTCAATATCAATTGCACTTTGCACGAACCGGGTGTCGTGACAATTCTCCTCTCGTTCGCTCAAGTGTCGGACTTTTACAATGCTTGACTAATACTATATAGCGAATTAACAAGCGAAGTGCTTTGAAAAACGTCCGTCGAATATCATGCAAACCACAAGGGAAATATATATCTTTGGAGAGAAATAAAATGTGTTTACGTACAACACCGGTTCTTTCCTGAGTTGACAGACAGTTGGACCGTAATGTCGTATAAATTCGAGGAATAAAAAAAAGAAAGAGAAAAAAACGGTAAGCAAAATATTTTGAATGACGAGAGGACATCAATCAGACACGCTTTCAATACGGGTCATCCTCACCATTATGAACCTTAAATGTTCTTATCGTAAAGATCAATACACCACAATCACACTGTTAGGAATGTCTCCCTCGACCATTCTTATATATTTATACATATATTTACAGCCGAAAATTCGTTGATCATATTATATCTCCGATTCTCTTCTTGTTTTGTGGACTGGTGGGCAAGAAGCTCCCGATATTTTTATACATGCAGCGAGATCATATTTATGTATCGTTTATGGCCACTTGAAGCGAAGGCTGTTTGGGTCATTTTTCAATTTCGGAAGAAGAGAGGGAAATGTGCCGAACAAACCTCTTTTTTTAAAAGAATATTTGCGTTTTTTGAGGAATATCTATACTTTATACTTATCTGGTTTAATGTTGTGAGTGATAATATCAGGCTGGCGACCGTTGGAGATAAGGGATGTGGGTATGAGGTGTGAGGTACCAGGTATATATAGAAGTGATAATAAACACTTTAGAAGGTCGCTCACCACACTTTTTTTCGGGGTGGGGGGCGGGGTGGGAGTAAATGATTTATCGTAAGCGATAACTGCTTTCCGAATATAACACAATAATACGATTTAGAACTCTCTTACACTAACATTCTTCTTGAGTCATTAGTCATTAACCAACTTTTACTTAACATCCTTCACTTTCTTTCTTTTTGTATGAGAAAGTGCAACCGTTGTTTCCGTCATAAATCAATCGAACTATATTGCAACACAACGCTATAAAGAGATTGATCACGATGAAAACAGGCGGTACCTCCTACTCACAACGTCAGTTCAAGCGACTTCAATACTTCTTAAGGGTGTCAACTGCCTTTTCAGCCGAAGATGAAACGGCTTCACGGGGACTTTGGACGTGGTTAGCAGTGTCATTTCGTGTCACCTGCCTGTCACTCGGCCTCTGCGCTTTGATTTTGATGTGTTAGGGTTTTTGATGTGTTATGTGTTTGATTTGTGTGTTATTATGCTATGTGTGCGCTTGTCTTTTGTAGAGAGAGAGAGAAAGTAGAGAGAGAGAGAAAGAGAGAGAGAGAGAGAGAGAGAGAGAGAGTAGAGAGAGAGAGAGAGAGAGAGAGAGAGAGAGAGAGAGACAGAGAGAGAGAGAGAGAGAGAGAGAGAGAGAGAGAGAGAGAGAGAGAGAGAGAGAGAGAGAGAGAGAGAGAGAACGAAAGCAGAAGAGAACGAGAGCGTATGTTTACAGAAATTAGCAACTGTTATAAAAAACTCATCGCTAAGGTTTCCCCACGTGAAGGATCGTAAAAATCCTTAGTATGAGAAGAGGGGAAAGACCACTTATGCTTAGCTATATATTTTTGGGGGATAGTTAAAGATCAGTGCAGAGGGTAATAGAGGAAGCTATCTTGCAGATTAAATGGGTAGACAGAGACAAGGGGAGAGAAAGAGAGATTCGGAATTGTGTGCATGCATATTTAGACAGAGATAAAGCTATACAGAGAAAGAATGAGTGGATGAGGGAAGGAGAGAGAGAAAGAGAGAGAGAGAGAGAGAGAGAGAGAGGGAGAGAGAGAGAGAGAGAGAGAGAGAGAGAGAAAGAAAGGGGAAGAAAGGGAGAGGGAGGAATAAGATGGGAGAGAGAAATATATAGAAAGCTCTTTCATTGAGATTATAAATCAATATTTACGACGTGTTGCCACTTCACATAAAATAAACAACAACAATAAATGGAACTGTGCATTTTAAATACTCAAGACCGCAAAATATGTAGAGGATAATTTACAAATACCTTTTGCTTCGACAAAATGAATTCATAACGAGTCAAATAGTTTTCCAAAGAAGAGAAAAAAAAAATTACTCGAAAAAAAAATCAAATGTAAAAAAAAAGTAAAAAGAAAAAAAACATATTTCAATTCTTTATTTTTTCATTAAACTTTGGTAAAATAGATTGTTTTGGCGGACGAATATTTCAGATAATTTTATACTGAGAATATTTTTCGCATCGGCATTGATTTATGATATTAGATCCATATTCCTGTGCAAATATTCTTTTAACGTGTTTACGGAATTCTCTGGCCAACGTTGTGCTGTCTGTTTGTGCAATACGGAGCTGTTTGTCTGTTTATATGTCTGATGAGTTTTATGCTCTTTTCTTCTCTACTCTTTCTTTCTTTCTGTCTCTCTCTTTCGCTTTCTGTTTCTTTGTCTGTCTTCCTGTCTGTCTGTCTGTCTGTCCGTCTGTCTGTCTGTCTCTCTGTCTCTCTCTCTGTCTCTCTCTCTGTCTCTCTGTCTCTCTGTCTCTCTCTCTCTCTCTCTCTCTCTCTCTCTCTCTCTCTCTCTCTCTCTCCCCCACACGCATCTTCCTCCTCCTTCCCTCCCACTTTTCTCCCCCTCCCGCCTCTTCCCCTCCCTCCCTCCCGCCTCTTCCCCTCCCCCCTTTCCCCCCTTCCCCTCCCCCACACCTTCTGACGCCCCACAATCAGCCTTTGGAAGCCGCTGCTATCATTTCTTAATTTCCCACAAGCATCAGCTTCGAGGCGTGTAATCAAGGCGCGAGTGGTGTGCGGATAACAGTGGTGTGCGGATAACAGTGGTGTGCGGATAACAGTGGTGTGCGGATAACAGTGGTGTGCGGATAACAGTGGTGTGCGGATAACAGCGGTGTGCGGATAAGAGCGGTGTGCGGATAACAGTGGTGTGCGGATAACAGTGGTGTGCGGATAAGAGCGGTGTGCGGATAACTCTGGTGTGCGAATAACTGAGAAGAATCATTAATCATTTTGCGGGCGATACAGTTTCGGATTTTCGGATTCGGTGAGAAGTCATGATGTAAGGTAAGGGGAGGGGGAGGGGGAGGGGGAGGGGACGGAGAAGGGGGAGGGGGAGGGGAGGGGACGGAGAAGGGGGAGGGGGAGGGGAAGGGGGAGGAGGATGGAGAAGGAGGAAGGGGGAAGAGGGAGAGGAATTGTGAGGGAGGAGGTGGGAGAGAGAGGAAGATGGCGAGGGAGGATCCCTCTGATCGTGAGGGAGGAAAGGGGGGAGTGGGAGAAGGATGGTGGAGGATAAAGTAGGGAGAATGCGTGGAATTGTGAGGGAGATAAAAATAAGAAAGTTTGGAAATGTAGAAGAGGAAGA
>NC_061859.1:15241571-15246571 GCF_019202785.1 Penaeus chinensis
GGAAATATTCCAGATGCTATGTTATTGCCCCAAGCCGGAATATGATAACAATCAAATCATAGTCTATTGAACATATTCACTATCACCATACTTAGACCACGTTTACCTTATCATTAAAAAAAGGGATCGTCTATCCATAGTTTTTTTCTTCTTTTCTTTTCTTTTCTTTTCTTTTTTGAATGATCGGTAATTCATATCATCCTTGATATGAACAAATGCGTATGTCATTTTATTCCCCCCATCCAGCCTTATCTCCTATTCGATGTACCATAACCCTACATAACGTTACCGTAATTTTGGCAAAACGAAATATACAAATATTCAGGGAAAGCTCATTTTCAGTTATACCACAGTATCCAATATTAATATTTTACAAAACAGCCAAAACTTCTGTTTTCTAGTATCCTGTAAATTCTTGTGTTTCAGAATTCCCTAAACTCCAATGTTACAACTTTCTCATCTTTGTTTTCGTTGTTGTTGTTGTTTGTTGTTGTTGTGCGCGTTCGGTTGTTCCTCTTATGGTTGTAATTCATCCTCGATCCGTTTTCTTAAAAGCGAGGAACATGATAAACAAAAGAAAGTCGCGAGTATCGTATCTCTGCTTCCGTTAAATGCCTCTCTAGAGATCTATTAAAAGGGGTATTTGTATTTTGTTCTCGGAGCACGAAAGTTATCTGCGAACATGCCCAATATTCCCAGGACCTAAAGACAGTAGAGTATTTCCTTGGCTCCTCCCCCTCCCTTCCTCCTCCTCCTACTCCTACTCTTCCCTTCCCCCCTCCTCCTCCCTTCCTCCTTCTCCTACTCCTCCTCCCTTCCTCCTTTTCCTAGGTCTCCTCCCTTCCTCCTCCCCCACCTCTTCCTCGTCCTGCTCCTCTCCCGTTTCCCTTCCTGCCACTACTCCTCCTCCCTCCCCTGCTTCTTCTCCTCCTATCTTTCCTTATTTCCCTCTTCTTTTCCCTTCCTCTCATTCTTTTCCTCGTGTTTCTCCCTCACCCGATGCCCTCCCCCTCCCCCTCGCTCTTCCTTATGTTTATTCCCCTTTTCCCTCCTCCTTTTCCTCTTCTTCTTTTACCTCCTCTTCCTGCTCCTTAGTCCGCTTATTCCCCCCATCCCTTCTTCTCTTCCTTTCCTCTGTATCCTTAAACCGCACGCCCACCCGCCTTTAGCCTTTTCTAATTACCCGTCCGCCCTCTCCAACCCATCCTCCCCCCCCCCTTTTTTTTAAAGACCCAAAAAAAGAAAAAAAAAAATATGGAGAGACACACCTACCAACCAACCGTGTCTTCACACATACTAGTGAGTTTTGAAGAGAAGGTAAAAAAAAAAAAGGAGGAGACAGAGAGGGAAATTCAAATAAAAGATAAAGGAAGGAAGAAGACATTAGTGGAAACAAAGAAGAAGAAGAAGAAGAAAAGGAGGAGGAGGAGGAGGAAGAATATGAAGGCGGAGACACAAAAGGAGAGGAGGAGGAAATAGGAGAAGAAGGCGGAGACGAAGACAAAGAAGAAGGAGAAAACAGAGACAATGAGGTAGAAGAAGAAAAGAGAGAAAAAAAGCTATTAAAATACAGACATAACAAATATATGACTAGGAAATGGAGGATACTCAAAGCGGCCATGGCGTACTCTTCGGGGAACACTTTTTTTTAACATATGGATGACAAAAATCGTGTATTTACAATAGGCCTAAAGTGAGGGGCGTGTGGGAAGCGGACTGAGGTGTGACCGACCGTAAGACAGGATGTTGTGGGCATGTGGGCGGGTGTGAAAGGGGAAAAGGGACATGCGTAAAGGGAGGAAGGGAAGGGAGGGGTCGGGGAAGGGGGAAGAAGAGGAAGGAGGGGAAAAGGGGGCTAGAGGAAAATGAAAAAAAGAGAGAAAAGATCTGGAAGACGAAGGTGTAGAAGGGGAGGAAGGAGAGGAGGAGAAAAGTGGGAAGATGATAGAGAGAGGAGAAGGAAGAGGAAATGGAAGGGGAAGGAGAGGAAGAGAAAAGATGATAGAAAGAGGAGAAGGAAGAGGAATTGGAAGAGAAAGGAGAGGAGGAGAAAAGATGATATAGACAGGAAGAGGAAGAGGAATTGGAAGAGGAAGAAGGAAAGAAAGAAGAGAGAGAGGAAAAGGAAGAAAAGGAGGTGAGGAAGCAAAAGAGGTGTGTTCTCTCAGGCTGGCATTTCATGGTCCGTTGTTAATGTCAAGAAGATCGATGCGCGGCCTCGTTAATTCACCTCATTTTGGTAATTATATCATTATTTTGGAGTACCAAAATTAGGAATTCTCTGTGTACAATTATCTTCCAGATAATCCTTCTGCGTTAGATTACGGACATAAATTGCTCTTTGATGCGTTATGTTTGGCTGCTTCGTGGAATTAGTCTTAGAAATTAGTCTTAGAAATTACAATTCTTTCCTTTATTCTCTCTCTCTCTTAGGCAAGGGAGTTCCGGAAAGCAGAAACCAAGACCCCTTTAGATGTAAATCCTCATAGGATAATTCTGATTTCGAAAAAAAAAAGAGATAAAAAAAGATAAAAATAAAACATAACGAAATGCATATCTTGCTCCAACTCGGCAGCCAATCAGAGGAAAGATACCCCACGCATTCTTGCCGATTGGCTCGTAAAGACTTAATTTGGAATGGGTAGTTACTATTTATAATCTCCCTGTTTCAAAGCGCCAGGCTGTTGTAACGACAATGTACAGGTTACCCCCTCCTCTCCCATCCCCCTCTCTTACCACCCCCATCCCCTAGTCCTCCTGTCCCTTCTTTCCCCTGCCCTTCTCCTTCACCGGTTCCCTTGTGTGTCTTCTCCCCCCCCCCCCTCCTCTCTCCTTCCATTCCCCTCTCCACATTCCTTCTTTCCTTCCCTATTCCCTTTCCTCACCTTTCCCCAGCGTATCTATTCCCTTATTCCCTCCCATCTACTCCTCTTCCTTCCTGTCCCCCTCTCTTCCCTCTTCCCTTCCCCTCGCTCGTTCCCATCTACTTCCATTCCCTCCTTCCCTCCTTCCCTCTTCCTCATTCACCCCTTCCTTCCCCCACCCCTCCTCTCTTCTCTCCCCCTCCTCCTCTCATCCCTCCCCTTCCTCCTCCTCTTTTCCCCCTTCCCTCCCTACCCCATCTTCCCTTACCCCCACCTCCCCCTTCCCTCCCCTGCACCAATATAGCAACAAACCTTATCAATATTTTGTGCAATTGCTGCAGATCCATAAAATCTAAGTGTCCTTGAGGTTCCCGCCATGATGGAAGGAAGAAACGGCAATATCTGTGGGAAGATTTATTTGTCTTTCTTGAAAATTACGGAAGAAAACAATAAAAACTCCGTCTTACTGTGTTCATAAGCATTGGCAACATGTCGGCCGTCTAGAACAATGTATGTGCAACGATAACGTAACTAACTTCAGTGGCTTGCGATTCAATGGAAGTTTTATGTATGTATTAATTATATAGGATTTCATTTGTTCGCCTGTTATATATATTTATATATATATAATATATATATTATACATATATAATATATATATATATATTATACATATATATACATGTGTGTGTGTGTGTGTGTGTGTGTGTGTGCATGTATATATATATATATATATGTGTGTGTGTATGTATACGTATATATATACATATTTATATTTATATATGTTTATATACACACATATATGCACACACACACACACACACACACACACACACACACACACACACACACATATATACATATATATACATTATATATTTGTATATAAATACATATATATTAGTAAAAAAATGACAAAAGAGAAAACTGATATTGGAAAAAAGTATAAACCCAGTTTATAGTTTCAGACCCCCATTCTCAGCCATGCACCCCGCTCCCTCGCCACCCCCCCCCCTCCCCCTTTCACTCCGCCCTGTAGACACGCCCCCTCAGCCCAACTTAAAAACGTGAGGAAACGACCACAACCACGAACAAGGTCTGGATGCGGTCGGGGAGCCTGGAAGGGCGACCTCACCCTCCCTCGTCTAAGGCTGTGTGGGTGTGTGGCAGGGGTCGTCAACCTTTGCTTTTATCTTTGTTATTATCATTATTTTATCGAATGATAAGCTGTGGTTTTGATTTCTGGGGTTGTGGTTTAGGAGTCACCTTTTATTACTGGTATTATGAGAGTTTAAACTGATAAGGTATATTACTCGTTAGGTCTCTTATGCAGTATAGATAATACCTAACATCATCATCATCTTTTCAACATTTCCAAATATCTATCGACATGAATCGTAGTCCTAAGATTTACAAAAAAGACACACCCTTTATCCAATCCCACTAATCCTTTCCATATTAATCTTAATAATCGAAATAGAACATATAAATATCCGGAATAAAATAAACTTTCCTGACATTGAAACCCCGGAGAACTTTAAAAACATATGCTTTCCATTTTACCAACAGGCGGGGGGTCGGGTTCGCGGAGCCAGAAGGGGCGAAGACCAGAGAGCGACAAAGCGTGAGAGAGAAGGAGGAGGGGGAAGGGCGGAGGAGAAGGAGGGGAGGGGGAGAAGGAAGGGAGGGGAAGTAGGAAGGAAGGAGGAGAAAGGAGGGGAGGAGGAGAAGGAGGGGAGGGGGAGAAGGGAGGGAGGGGAAGTATGAAGGGAAGAGGAGAAAGGAGGGGAGGAGGAGAAGTAAGGGAGGAGGAGGGGAGGAGAAGGGAGGGAAGAGGAGGAGAAGGAAGGGATGATGATGAAAGGAGTGGGTAGAGGAACGTAAGACAGGAAAGAGAGAGAAAGAAAAGGAGGAAGAATGAGATGGAGAGGGGGCGAACAAAGAATGGGGGAGGATGAAGAGAGTGGGCAGAGGAGCGAGAAAGATAGGTAAAAAAAAAAAAAAAAAAGCGAAGGAGAAGAGAACGAGAGGAGAAAGGAATAAAGAAATAGAGAAAGAACCAAGAAAAAAATAAAATACAGAAGACCGAGAAGTGTAAAACAGTCAAACATACACCTCCTTTCGTAATAAGGGGAA
>NC_061859.1:15251571-15256571 GCF_019202785.1 Penaeus chinensis
GGTAGATATAACAAATATGCGCTCGTTAACGAACTAACTACAAAGGACGGTACGCACATTCTTGTGGTCGCCGATGAAATAGCGTTTTAATTAATTGCAGAGAGTTACCATAACAAGGTGTTTTTTGTTTTTTTTCTCTTCCTAATTCTTTCTTTTTTCTTTCGTTAGTTTTTCTTATTAGGATATTAAGTTAGAGAAATTAGACTATTAGACATCAGAAAATGGCGGTAGTCTGAAACAAAATGGGGTAGAAAATCTGACAAATTGACTTTAGGAAAACACTTGTTCAAACAGACTTACAGATAAAATCACTTCCATAAACAAGAGAGAAGGGGGTAGTGTGTAGAGGGGGGGGGGAGGAGGAGGAGGAGGAGGAGGAGGAGGAGGAGGAGGAGGAGGAGGAGGAGGAGGAGGAGAAGAAGAAAAAGGAGGAGGAGGAGGAGGAGGAGGAGGAGGAGGAGGAGGAGGAGGAGGAGGAGGAGGAGGAGGAGGAGGAGGAGGAGGAGGGAGGGAAGTATATAGATCGAGGGAGGTGGCTACATACAAAAGAATAACAGCCCATATAAAAAGTATGAAAAAGGAGGTATACTGTGCTGTGTAGGAGGGGAGGGGGTACAGGTATGGGAGGGGGGAAAGGAGTGATATTTATATGAATACTAGCGTATATGTGCTATAACTTATGTACGTATGGGTCATCAAGGAAAAGGTTTGGGGTATCCGTTCCAACACACACGCAGGTTCAAATTCCATTCAGAAATATAGATGAGGATCTCTTACAAAAGAGGAAGAAAGAAAGAGAGAGAGAGAAAAAAAACTCATACTCTAAATTTGCCAAACATGTGCCGAAATACCTTAGCAAAGAAAACGAAAAAGGAATGAAAAGAAACAAATAAAACTAATAAAAGAAAAAGAAGAGAAAAAAAAGTAAAAAAACAGTCATTTCTTCTTCATCCGGGATCAAGGCGAACACAAATTGTCGGTTTTGAAATAGGGAAATGGCGAATGGGCTTAGAATAAATAGGGCAAAGTGGTTGTTCCGAAATGCAATCGTGGTTGCGTGATTAACGTTGTGGTTGATACAGAAAGGGGGAATAGGAGGAGAGAGAGGAAGAAGACTGACTTGGTGGGTGGAGGAAGCAAGAGCAAGATAAAGGAGAGGAAGAGAAAATGGAGGTGATAAACACAGAGCGAGATGTGGAGTGAATGAAGTAACATGAAAAGGAGGAAGGGAGGAAGAAGCAAGAATATGGAAGAGGAGAGGAACACAGAAACGAAAAAAAAGATAAAGGCAGAATAAAACCTAGAAAATCATGTGTATATCTTCTTCCTTTTCGCACAGTTTCTCTCCTCCCTCCATTCCTTCCTCTTCTTCCCCCTTCCCCTCCTCCCTCCCTCTCTCTCTCGTATCGACAAAAAGTATCCCATAATTGATAACGACGACCCGGGCAAATTAAACGAAATCGCGACCTCCCTGGCCTCTGAGCGTCTCCCGTGTTTACTCAGCGATCATCGGCATTGGCTATTTTCTCTACCACTTGAACGCCGCGATGCTAATGCGCTTTCGTCATGTGGCTGAACTGCAATTAACATTCGCTTCTGATCAATTACCTCAACACCCAAGGCTTGGATTGGAGCTGGTCGAAATAGTGGCAAGTGAATTAAGGAAGAAATGGTGTATGTATTTGTATATATACGTGTGTGTGTGTGTGTGTGTGTGTGTGTGTGTGTGTGTGTGTGTGTGTGTGTGTGTGTGTGTGTGTGTGTTTAAATATATAGATAGATACATACACACATTTCTACACATACGTTAGAAGAAAAAAAGTTGTTGAAAAAAAACAACATAATTCTAGACTATATAAAAACAACAAAACAAAAACTAGCCAACAGATATATAAAAAAAAAAGTAAATAGAAATCCCAACATTCTTGAAAAATGACATAATTGTCCCTTAACCTCCCCACCCTCAATCCCACCTACGAATTTCCCTTTTGACAAACGGCTAAAATTTCCCAGCTGGTGTTACTTTCCTCCCTCGAACCCGCCTCGCCTTTGTTCTGGGACGAGACGTCAAACTCGATGATCAACTGAGTTCGTGACATCGTAAATCAAAGGAAAGAGAGAGAGACAGAGAGAGGAAGGGAGGGACGGATGGATGGATGGAGGGGAGGGCGGGAGAAGGAAGAAGGGAGGGAAGGAGTGAAGGAGAAGGAACAGGAGAGAGAGAGAGAGAGAGAGAGAGAGAGAGAGAGAGAGAGAGAGAGAGAGAGAGAGAGAGAGAGAGAGAGCATCCCCCTCCCCCCCTTTCCCTCAATGCACATTACCTCGCATATCCCCAAGTGCCACTATCACTAAATCTAAAACAACCAGACACTGTTGGGAGTTCCATCGGCATCCCATACCCCCCATTACAAGCACGCCCCCTCCCTCCCTTCCCCCTCCCCTCCCCTCCTCTCCTTTTTCCAACATTACTGTCATGAAAAGTCGTTTGTGAAAGTGCAGACACAATCATAATGGATCATTTCGCAATCTTGCAAGAGAATGATGGATTTGGGCTGGGCGACTTCGCACGACAAAACAGGTTTAGGGGAGCATGCCACAAAAACAGGAATAATTCTCGAGATGCAAGAGCAGGTTGGTGGCGAAGATGTGCGATAAATATTGGAGAAAAATATAAAACAGACAACACTTACTTCACTGAACACGTAAAGCTGAAAAATTTCTTATTTAACCACAATTTGGACGTCGGATGAGCGCATCCCAAAAGAAAAGCAAAAAAAACGACAAAAAAAGTCTAACAAAAATATTGTAATGGCGAACATAAAAATGGCTAGATAAATAAAATACACCGGGGCTGTTACATACTGATTTGCGGTCTGTGATTATTCTTTCCCGAATGGATAATCTCGATAGCCGTGTCTAGCAACGAGGTACCACGTATCTCAAAAGATCTACACCCCTCAATATCAGAATGCAGTGTGTCCAGACAATGAACATGGCGCTGGTGTTTAACCTTGGATCATTCTCATTCTCTCTCTCTCTCTCTCTCTCTCTCTCTCTCTCTCTCTCTCTCTCTCTCTCTCTCTCTCTCTCTCTCTCTCTCTCTCAAAACTTTTTTTTTTTAATTTCCGGTTTAACTTTTGTGTTCCAAAGACGAATAAATAAAAACAAAAAACAAAAATCGTAAGGAACTCAAAAAATGTAAAATCACTAACTAAGAGAAGAAACGAAAGAGAAAAGAGAAATATGAAAAACGTCCTTGAGTACTGCAATAACTCACAACAGAGAGGTATCGCAGTACTCTGTGCAAGGGACAAGACGGACGCACAGCTGTCACATCTTCACGCATTTGTCATAGAAGCAATTTCCTAGATTAACTGAGCTTGACTTCGGGTCGCCTGGAACACGTCAGTATAAAAAAAGCAAACAGGGACTCGTGCAAACCCGATGTAACAGTTACGCGTGTACGTATAAAATCGTAAAAAGACACAAATCGCTGGTTAGACAAGCATCGCGGTATGTTAAGCTCTCCAACGACCGCTTTGCTGATTCGCCATTTCCTCTTCGTTATGATTCTTCAAAGTGCGAGTCTGAGCTATAAAAGGAGGCCTGTTTTTTTCCCCTCGTCTCTCTTTTCTTTTATTTCGTTTCTTCTCTTCGCTTCATTCTCTCTCTCTCTCTCTCTCTCTCTCTCTCTCTCTCTCTCTCTCTCTCTCTCTCTCTCTCTCTCTCTCTCTCTCTCTCTCTCTCTCCCTCTCTCCCTCTCTCTCTCTCTTCCCTCTCTTCCCTCTCTTCCCTCTCTTCCCTCCATCCCTTCCCCATCCTCCTTCCTTTCCGCATCCTCCCTCCCTTCTCCATTTTCCCTCCCTCTTCCCTCCTTCCCTCCCTCCCTTTTGGAATGACCAGGTGAGATAGTTCGAACTGAAATTCCATGCTGGGACTCTTACCTGTCCGAGAAAGTTTCGACGAAAGTTCGACATTCCTCACGCCTTACACTGTGTAAAAGGATAACACGGCGAAAACTCGTTAACCTCAAACGATAAGTTTACAGCCCGACTATGATAACTTTCTCTCTTGTCTGTTTGTTTCTCTGTCTGTCTGTATGTATGTATCTTTCTTTGACGCTCTCTCTCTCTCTCTCTCTCTCTCTCTCTCTCTCTCTCTCTCTCTCTCTCTCTCTCTCTCTCTCTCTCTCTCTCTCTCTATCCATCCATCTAACTATCTATCGGACTAACTCACTCTCTCCTTTCCTCTCTCCCTCCCTCCCTCCCCCCCCCTCTCTCTCTCTCCCTTCTCTCTCTCTCTCTCTCTCTCTCTCTCTCTCTCTCTCTCTCTCTCTCTCTCTCTCTCTCTCTCTCTCTCGGGATTTTTATAGCGTTGCCTGATAGCATGTTACGGCGAGGGCGCGTCTCGCTGCCAGCAAACTTCATTACTTCTTCATTCTCAACATTTACGCGGCCCCGAATGACTGGACGTTAGAATGATAAGGAGCTGAATTCGTTAAAGGTAGTTCATTGACTCTGAGAACGCCGAAGGAGGGTATAGCGATCTCCTTAAGTGTTTCTGTGCCTTATTTCCGGGACTCGAAGCTACTGGGCCAGGCGGTGACTTCGAGATTTTCCCCGTAGACCAGGGTGATGCAATTTCGAAAGCGGAGATGCGTGTTCGTTCTATTTACTGGGCGGTTTGTATTTTATAGGAAGAATTGTTTGTGGAGATGGTAAGATGAAGATGATACATGATTACAACGAGATCATTCAGAGAGACTTGTTCTTTCAGGGTGATTTTACACTAAGAGTATGACAAAAATCTGTCGATAATCCCCACGCGGATTCAAACACGAAGCCGATGCCAAGACCGAACGAGCGCATTGGAACACAGCGCAGTCGACTGGATGGATGCATGATATTCAAAATGTATGTCCTAAAAGCCTTTTACGAACTTCCCTTCACCAGCAGATGTGACCTTCGGGTTTGACTATCCGCTACAGACAGACACACATC
>NC_061859.1:15261571-15264071 GCF_019202785.1 Penaeus chinensis
GTTCTCTCGCGATCCGAAATTTCAAATCCCCGCCCTTTTTTATCCTGGGACTCAGTGTTCAAATCTACTTTTTTTCGCTCTCTAAAAAAAATATTGTAATAACCATTGATTTAAGTACTAATTACAAATAATTTAACCCTCGGCCCCCCCGAAAAAAAGCGATCTCATACTGAAAATCAGCGAATCAATTCAACGAAATTATGAGATGCGAAATGGTCCAAAAGAAGAAAAGTATGATGATGATGATGGGGATGAAAGAAGTAGAAGAAAGAATCAAAAGGAGAAGATAGACGGAACATAATATCAATAAAAGGAATGATAGGCAAATGGTTGGAACTCCCGGTATAATCTTCCGTATTCATTTAGCAGCAACCTGTGAAGCTGTTCCATCATACACCGTAGCCTACCTGGGGAAGGTAGTTATGGTGTTATGGTGTCGTTATGCTACAAGTTTCTTACTTCGGCGCAATGGATGCCCAGAGTTTCTATATTGTAAAATCTTTTGAGAGGGTAGCAGCTCACCTATATATCCTCGGTGAAAATAAGAGGAGAATGGTGAAACTTCCCCTGTTCCGGCTTGCAATTGTCGTTACGTGTGTGAAATAAGTTTGAAGTTAGTGGTATTTACAAGCCAATTTAGACTAAACTCCCCCGGAAGTGAGTGAGGGACATGAAGTAGGCATATAGAAACGGAACGATTCTTGAAATAGGCAGTTTGCGTTAGGAAATGTGGTTGTTTCGTGTTTCTAATGGTAGTTGTGTTTTATGGCACCGTGTTCTCTTCTAACACCATTCAACTCTGCAGGTTAATGGGGTTGTACGACACTGTACGGTACAAAAGACAAAATAACACTACCTTCAGTTCAAGCTTTAGATAATGTAACAAAGAAACAGCTATTAAGCCTCAACGCATGTGCGCACATTCGAAACACACACACACACAAAAATAGAGTACTAGTTACGAAAAAAGGTAGTTTTAGTACCTGTGCCACCATGAAATATGGCAGTACCATGCTACGCGAAGACCAGAGGTGGTATTCTGCACAGAGAATAGTCTTTTTAACTCACAGTACATGTGCAGATGAAAAAAGTGTTAGACTTAGGGCATGCAGGCAAGTTTTAAATGAGATGACATGGGTGTGTACATGCCAAACATTGTAACTATGTAACTGTATGTTATGAGTGTGTGTATATAATACAAACACGCATACAAATATATATGTACACATAAAGAAGTACTTATACATATACACATCTACATGTACAATATAACATCTACACACACAAAGACAGATACAGGCCATACGACCTATAAGGTAAAGTAGTATAGGCATGCAAGTCATAATAGGCATCGCCCGAAGGCACTGCACGTACAACTGCCATCACTCGCGAGGTGTCAAAGGAAAATTGGACCAGGCCCAGAACCGCCCCCCCCCCCTTCCCTTCCCCTACTGGCCCCTCGACCCCCCCTTCCCAGCGCTATACATGAGGTGGCACGGAGCAGCGCCGCCCGCACACACAGGCCTGTTATGTGAAAGCTCTAAATTTAATTTCGTTGGTGTCCTCTTCTTTTTTTTATTCTTCTTTCCTTGTCTTTTTTCCTGTTATTGTAAGCTGCGTTTGACGTGATCGCGCCACTTTTCGAAACAGGTTTTAAGAATTGCATTTGTGTGTATGGAACACACACACACGCGCACGCAAGCTCACACACACCCACACACACGCACACACACACACACACACAAGCACGCACTCACGATCATCATAATGCTGGCTTTAGGACACATGTGCAGGTGTGTGTCTGCTTTTGTTGCTGCATCTAAATTTAATAAGCATACATGTGTTCGTAATACAAAACACATGCTATATACTTTTTATATACTTTGAAACTTGGATAAAAAGTCCGACAGAGAGAGAGAGAGAGAGAGAGAGAGAGAGAGAGAGAGAGAGAGAGAGAGAGAGAGAGAGAGAGAGAGAGAGAGAGAGAGAGTGAGAAAGAGAAAGAGCGAGAAATATATATATATATATATATATATATATATATATATATATAGAGAGAGAGAGAGAGAGAGAGAGAGAGAGAGAGAAAGAGAGAGAAAACTAAAAGTAAAGAAGGAGACAGAAAAAATCAAAGGAACAGGTTCTTCTAATACCTTATATGAATGCGTGGGCACTTTTGGACCGGGCTTTCATGGCATACAAATAAGAAAAAGAAAAAGAAAAAAGGGAAGAGAGACACACACACACACACACACAGAGAGAGAGAGAGAGAGAGAGAGAGAGAGAGAGAGAGAGAGAGAGAGAGAGAGAGAGAGAGAAAGTGAGAGAGAGAGAAAGAGATAGACGGACAGACAGACAGACGGACAGAAACAAACAAACAAACACAATCAGACACAAACAAACACATAGCCAGCAAAAAAAAAAAAAAAAAAAAGGAAAGAGAGAGAGACACATAGAAAAATATACAAACAAATGCCACACACTAAACCTATCGAAGATT
>NC_061859.1:15309071-15311571 GCF_019202785.1 Penaeus chinensis
CCCACCTCGACGCCCGCAAGACTTCTTATTAGTCAGCTGAGCGGGATAATCCTTTAAAATCTGAGGGCCGGGCAGCGATCTCCCGCCGGGGTGCGCCGGGGGACGATGGCCGCCTGCCAAGGAGGTCGGGTGCCACGCACTCGGGCGGGCGTACGGGCGCGGGGGAGGGAGCGCGGGGCGGAAGGGCATAGGTAGGGCCGAGGGGGTGGCCTGGGGCAGCGAAACTATTTCTTTTGCTCCTTTGAAGGGTTTTTATCGCGGCCGTTTCCTCCTTGTATCACACGGCCGCCCTGCGTCGGCGAGGCCCTCGGAGCGACGGTGCCGACGCCGCCGCCGCGGCCGGGCGGGAGGGCGGGAGGCCGGGAGGGCGTGGGAAGCGTGTGTGCGGAAGACACGACGCCTCGCGCCCTCACGTGACACATCCGTCTTCATTAGATATATTCGTGTCGTGCCATTAAGAACTGTGCCCGGCGGCGGCGACGGCGGAGGCCCGCGGCAGCCAAGCACCGGCGAGGAAATCCATAATTATAGAGAGAAAAGGCGACGACTTCACAGGCCGCGCCGCGAGAGACACTCACTGAAAACCTTTTAAATCACAGAAAGTTTTTAATGTTCCTTTTCGTTTTCCGTCCGAAATAAAGTACGAAGGCGTATTCCGCTTCTCCTTAAAAAAGTAATTGGAAACACGAGCGGAAATGGCGACGCATCAACCACTTTAGTTTTAGTTCCGCCGCGCCGAAAAGCGGTCCGAGCAGCCTTCGGGTTAAATCGAATAAATGTATATCTAATCCCGCCTTTTGTATACATGACATTAATACACTCAACCTCCTCCCAATCCCGATTAAAAAGATTATTAAGCAGCACGATCAACACGCCATGTAGAGTGTAGTCACCCCCCACTGTCTGCCGCTTGCACCACCAACAACAAGACACTCGGGGGGGCTGAAGGTTGAGACAGCAGCTGCTGGTCCCAGGTCTCCTCCACCACCACTACACGACGCCCCTCCACCACCACCAACACCACTCCTCCCTCCCTTCCTCCCTCCTCCCCCCCCTCCCTCGCCCCTCCTCGCCTCCCCCCGCCCCCGCCGCGGCTCCCACCAACCCCGACAGCCGAGGGACCCGCGCGCTCGGCTCCCGCACTCCCTCACCGCACACTACCTTACCCGCCTCCCACATCCTGCCGCGCCTCGCCATCTTCGCCTTTAAGGTGTCGATGCGTAGAGGCCATTGTCGCGCGCGCTGGGCCTCTACCTCCGCGATTCACAACTGGTAGATTGGATTTTCAGTCTTAGCGTACGCATGGGGTAAGGACGGTCAAGGAAACATTCTTCCCAATTGTAAATCGGGGGGTGAGGGTGTTGGGCGGGGGGGAGGGGGGAGTAAGGCGGGAGAGAGGGAGAGAGGGAGAGGGGGGTTAGACGGGAGGGGAGAAGTAGAGGGGTTTGAGGGGGTGACTATTATGCGCTGTTGGATGTGATATTTTTGACGTCTTTTGAATGCTCTCTCCCACTCTCCTTTCTCCCTCCACCCCCGCTCTCTTACTTTCCTTTTCTCTCTCCCTTCGCGCTTCTTCCTACTCTCCCTTTCTCTCTTGTCCCTCCCACCCTCTCTCTGTTTTCCTTTTCTCTCCCACTCTCTCTTTCCTTTTTCTGTCTTCTTCCTCTTTTACTCCTCCTTCTCCCTCTCTCTCCCTCCCACTCACCCTCCCTCTCTTTCTCCCTCCCTCTACATCTTCCTTTTCCTCTTTTCTCTTTCTTTCTCTCGCTCTCGCTCCCCTCTCTCTCTCTCTCTCTCTCTTTTTTTTTCTCTCTCTCTTTCCTTCTCTCTCTCTCTCTTTCCCTCTCTCTTTATCCCCCCCTCTCTTTCACTCCCCCTCTCTCTTTCCCTCTCTCTCCCTCTCCTCCTCCCTCTCTTTCCCTCTCTCTCCTTCTCCCTTTTCCTTTCTCCCTGTTTCCCCTTTCCTTTCTCCCTCGTTCCCTCTCCCTCCAACCTTCCCTCCTCCTCGCGGGCGGAGATTACCCTTCTTTAGAATCGCGAAATTCCAGGATCTTCCGGTTCGATTCGCTAAAAAGATGATTTAATTTCCAGACTGCGGTATTGAAGCAGGATATTTTACCCATATGCTACCCAGGGATATATAAGAGAATGGGACTCATTCACGCATCTCACGACTAATAGAGGAATGGATATTGGGCCTAAAAGTCTTTCTACATTAGAATTAAATTACTTTCTTCCGTTCCGTAGGAGATGAAGGATGGAAGGAAAATAATGCTTGTCAAATACTTGATTGCGTTGGGGATCCTTATGGTGTCGTGTTATTAGGTCGACTTTCATGTGCACTTTGTATTATTATTATTATTTTTTATTTTTTTTTTGGCGTGTCTTGTATTTATGTTTCGTTTTTGGTTTTCCTAAATTGATTCATTTTGTAGATTTTTATTTTGTGTTTTTATTTGTACTTGTTTTCTGTTAAGATTTAGTCGAATGAGTTATTGAA
>NC_061859.1:15321571-15326571 GCF_019202785.1 Penaeus chinensis
TCCCTACTTATCCCATTATAAGTAAGTGTACAGTTTCGAATGGAATCAAATACCAGGATTCCAAGTACATTTCTGAAATAGGTACATAAACCTCGCGCCCAAGAGAGGCTGCCGTGTTCTCTCTGCCCTCTCGCCAATAAATGCTTTTTTTTTTTTGTTTCGTTGTATGTTTTATAATCTCATTTCGTTTTCTATGCTATCGAGTTGAATTGTTTGACTCGCTTAGTTGGCAATACTCTTTTTTTTTTTCTTGCGGGTCTCTTTCGTGTTTGTTTGTTTGTTTTCTGTGTGATTCTTTCGTGTTTGTTTGTTTTTCTCACTCTATCTTTCTCTTTTCGTTTTCCGTGTACTTCTTTCATGAATCTCTCTCTCTCTCTCTCTCTCTCTCTCTCTCTCTCTCTCTCTCTCTCTCTCTCTCTCTCTCTCTCTCTCTCTCTCTCTCTCTCTCTCTCTTTATTTTCGTTTTCCGTTTTCCGTGTGCTTCTTTCGTCTCTCTCTCTCTCTCTCTCTCTCTCTCTCTCTCTCTCTCTCTCTCTCTCTCTCTCTCTCTCTCTCTCTCTCTCTCTTTCTCTTTTCGTTTTCCTTGTGCATCTTTCGTGTATTTTTGTTTTCTCTCTGTCTCTTTCTCATATTGTTTTCCTTGTTTTCTTAGTTATAGAGATATTACATGGTATAATAATAACAGACTTGGTCATAGATGTGAGTTTCATTAGGAATGTAATATTGATGATAAAACTGCTAATAACACTATTACTTTTAATATTTTTGTTCATATTTTCGTTATTGTCCTTATTACAGCTACGACATTACAAGCCTGAATATTAACGTTACGTTTCTCTATTATAATCATAGTAAGTTATCTTATCACTGTCAATATCATTATTCTTGTTATTATCATTATCATTATACTTGTTCTTGTTCTTATTCTTATTATTTTCATTGTTATCTTTATCTTCAGTAACACCATTTTTGTGACTAGTATCATCATTATAATTATTTTGTTGTTATTGTTGTTGTTGTTGTTTTATATGATGTATCGATGATAATAGTAATAATGTTGATAAGAAATAATAATAGTGATAATGATCAGAATATTGATAATGATGATAATGATAACAACAGTGATGATAATATAGTATGATAGTAATAATAGCAATGATAATAATAATAATGCTGATTATGATAATAATGATAATAGTAATAACTATAAAAGGGATAATAGTAGTAATGCTAATAATAATAATAATAGTAATAACAATAATAATGATAATAATAATAGGAATAATAATAATTATGATAATAACAATGAAAAAAAAAATAATGATAATAATAATAATGATAATGACAATAATAATAATGATATTAATAATAGTAATAATGATGATGATAATGACAATAATGATAATGATAATAATAATAATAATAATAATAATAATAATAATAATAATAATAATAACAATAATAATAATAATAATGTTGATAATAATGGCAATAATAATAATAATAATAATAATAATAATAATAATAATAATAATAATAATAATAATATTGATAATAATGGCATAAATAATAATAATAACAATAATAATTATAATAATAATAATATTAATTATACTACTACTACTACTAATGATAATAATGATCATAACAACAATAATAATAATAATAATAATAGTAATAAACAATAATAAAATGATAGAAAAGAATATAATGATAATAATAATAATAACAATAATCATTATCATAATAACAATAATGATAATGAAAATATTAATAATGATAATGGTAATAATGGCAATAATAATAACAATAACAATAATAATAATAACAATAATAATAATAATGATGATAATAATAATAACAATAAGATAATAATAATAATAACAGTGATAATAATGATGATGATAATAATAATAATAATAATAATAATAATAATAATAATAATAATAATAATAATATTAAGAATGAAAATAATATTAATAATAATAATAATAATAATAATAATAAAAA
Organism: Penaeus chinensis; assembly: GCF_019202785.1. NCBI lineage: Eukaryota > Metazoa > Arthropoda > Malacostraca > Decapoda > Penaeidae > Penaeus > Penaeus chinensis. The sequence goes on from NC_061859.1 coordinate 15,323,582, forward strand.
TAATAGATATAATAATAACGATGATGATAATAATAACACCAACAACAAAAAATAATAATAAATATAATAACAATTAATAAAATTATAATACAATTCTAAAAAAAGGAAAAGGATAATTGTTATTATTGTTAGTAATAATAATAATAATAATTATTATTATTATTAATATCATCATTATTATTATAATTATAATAATAACAATAATAATAATAATAATAATAATAATAACAATAATAATGATAATAATAATAATAATAATAATCATTATTATTATTATCATCATCATTATTATTATTGTTATTATTATTATCAATATTATTAATATCATTATTATCATTATCCTTATCATTATTAATATCACTATAAATAGTATTGTCATTGATAATATCATCATAACTAATCTTTATTGTTATGATCGTTATTATCATTATCATTATTGTTATCATTAGCAAGATTATAGTTACTATTACTGTTATTGTTATTGTCATCATTACTACTACTACTATTATTGTTATTATTATTTTTATTATTATTATTATGATGATGATGGTGATGATGATGGTTATTATTATTATTATGATTATTATTATTATTTTTTTAAAATTATTATTATCATCATCATCATTATCATCATCATCATCATTATCACTATCATTAACATCATCATAATCATCATCATCAATTGTAATTACAAAAAAAAAAAAAAAAACACTAACAACAACAGCAGCATGACCATCACAAGAACACAAGAACAAGCACAATAATTAAACATTTTTTTTTTTTTTTTCACTTTCTTGAGAGAGAGAGAAGACTCCAGGAACATTTCGACAAGCCTGTCATTACAAGAGTCATCTTCCCAAGTTCATTTCCTCTTTAAAATGATATTACGTGATGATTACAAATCACGTGTTGCATGACGTGGCAATTGCAAGGTTACGTGTTGCGTCGGCGAGGAGGGATAGAGAGAGCCTGATGTGTCTTTTTTTTTTTTTTTTTTTTTTTTTTTTTTTTTTTTTTTGAGGGAGGGAGGGAGTGGGAGGGAGGGAGGGGGATGGGTGGGAGAGAGCGGTGGGAGGGAGGAAGGGAGGGAAGGGAGAGGTAGAGGGGGAGGGAGAAAGGGATGGAGGGAAGGAGGGAGAGAGGGAGAGAGGAAGGGAGGGAAGGGAGAGGTAGAGGGGAGGGAGAAAGGGATGGGAGAGAGGGTGGGAGAGAGGGAGGGAGGAAGGGAGGGAAGGGAAAGGTAGAGGGGGTGGAGAAAGGGAGGGAGGGAAGGAGGGAGAGAGGAGGGAGGGAGGGAAGATAGGAAGGAGAGAGGAGAGGGTAGAGGGGGGAAGGAAGGACGAGGGAAAGAATGGAGAGGATAGAGAGAAGGATAAGAGGAAATAGAGAGTGAAGGGGGAGGGACAGGGGGATGAGTGAATGGAATGGAGGAGGAGGGGGGGTAGGACCTGGAGGGCAGAGAAGGGGTGGCAGGGATGTAGAGAAAAAGAGGGAGGATTGTAGGGTGGGAAGGATAGGGTATATTCTGTAGCCCTTTTTTTCTCTCATACTCTCATATCTCTCTTACACTCGCTGTCTTCCTTCTCTCTCTCTCTCTCTCTCTCTCTCTCTCTCTCTCTCTCTCTCTTTCTTTCTCTCTCTCTCTCATTCTCTCTCTCTCTCTCTTTCTCTCTCTCTCTCTCTCTCCCTCTCTCTCTCTCTCTCTCTCTCTCTCTCTCTCTCTCTCTCTCTCTCTCTCTCTCTCTCTCTCTCTCTCTCTCTCTCTCTCCTCTCTCTCTCTCTCTCTCTCTCTCTCTCTCTCTCTCTCTCTCTCTCTCTCTTCTCTCTTCTCTCTCTCTTTCTTTCTCTCTCTCTCTCTCTCTCTCTCTCTCTCTCTCTCTCTCTCTCTCTCTCTCTCTCTCTCTCTCTCTCTCTCTCTCTCTCTCTCTCTCTCTCTCTCTCTTCCTCTTTTTCATTATCTCTATCTCTCTCTCTCTTTCTCTCTCTCTCTCTCTCTCTTTCTGTCTACCAAGCTACTTACTTACGTACCTCTCTATCTATCTATCTTTCTGTCTGTCCATCCATCTATCTGTCTATCTTTCTATCCATCTTCCTATCTATCTATTTCTTTATTTATCTTTCATTCTTTCTATCTATTCGTCTATCCATTCATCTATCTATCTATCTATTTATCTATCTATCTATCTATCTATCTATCTATCTATCTTTCTATCTATCTATCTATCTATCTATCTATCTATCTATCTATCATCTTATCTACAATCTATCTATTATGCTATCTTTCTACACTACTTATCTATCTATATATTGCTATCCATCCATGCTATCTATCTATCTATCTAATCTATCTTTCTATCTATCTATCTATCATCTATTCTATCTATCTATCAGTCTTTCTATCTACCTATCTATCTATCTATCTATCTATCTATCTTTCTTTCTACCTATCTATATATATATATCTATCTATCCATCCATCTATCTAATCAATTATCTATTTATCCATCTATCTCACCTTTACTATCTATCTAACTAACAATCTATACTATCTATCTATCTATCTATCTAATCTATCTATCTATCTTTTCTATCACTATCAATCTATCTATCTATCTTTTATCATCTTTCTATCTATCTATCTATTCCCATCTATATATATCGATCCATTTCCCTCAAACTACTATCATCTTCTATCTTTTTCTATCACTATATCTATCTATCTATCTATCTATCATCCTTTCTATCTACCTATCTATCTTTTCTATCTATCTATCTATCTTTCTTCTTACCCATCATTATATATAATCTATCTATCCATCCATCATCTACAATAAATTATCTATCCCCTCTATCTATCTACCAATCTAAACTATCTACCCTATCAATCTATCTATCTACTATTACTATCTATCTATCTACCTATTATCTATCTTTCAATCAAACTACTATCTATCTATCTATCTACTATCTATCTTTCTATCTACTATCTA
>NC_061859.1:15331571-15339071 GCF_019202785.1 Penaeus chinensis
CCTCTTCTCTCCCTGTCCTCCTCTCTCCCCTCTCCCCTTCCCCTTCCTCTCTCCTCATCCCCTCTCCTCTCCCCTCCTACCCTCCTCCTCCCCCTTTTGTCTCCTCCTCCTCACTTCTATCCCCCTTTTTCCCCAAAATTTATTTTATTATAAAATATTAACACAAAAACAAACAAACTGAACAAAAACACACACTACAAAACACACACACATATAAAAATTTATAATATAAAATTATTATTTTAAAATTTAATATACATAATATATAAATTATAAAAAAATAATATATCTAAATATATAAATATATATAAATAATATTATCTATCAAATATATAATATATAAATAAAATAAAAATTTATATATAAATAAATATATAAAAAATTATAATTATATATAAAATAAATAATTTTTAAAAGCCACTTTTTAGAAAGAAGCTTTAAGTTTTTTTTCCTTTAAACCCAAAAGGAAACGGTCTTGCTTGCTAAAATCACCTTCGCCACTCCCATTCCCTTTGGGGACAGAGACAGTTTTTGTGATTTATGTATTTTTTAGTCTATGAAATATTTGGAAGGTTTCTCCCGATGGAAAAAAGGAAGAAGAACTTTTATTTTCTTGTTATATAATAATCCTACAGTTTATAAAGATCATTATATTTTTGTGTGCTTGTGATAATATGTAACCAATTCACTTATAGATCTGCCTGTTCTACATGACATAATTATCATCACAATTTTTATAGAATTTATACACGATATACACAGTATACATTGCAAATGCTTTATCCGTTGTGTGTATATAGTTAATCTAAATACTTAACTTGATAAAATAATACAAATAGTAACGATTTTGCTAAAACAATGAAATTGAATCACTGTCTCATATATATATATATATATATATATATATATATATATATATATTACAATGAGTTTAACACACACACACAAACAAATATGTGTGGGTATATATATATATATATATATATATATATATATATATATATATATATACAGAGAGAGAGAGAGAGAGAGAGAGAGAGAGAGAGAGAGAGAGAGAGAGAGAGAGAGAGAGAGAGAGAGAGAGAGAGAGAGAGACTGAGAGCGAGCGAGCGAGAGATATTTGTGTGTGTGTTTGTGTGTGTATGTGTGTGTGTCTGTGTGTGTGTGTATGTGTGTGTGTGTGTGCGCGCGCGCGCGTGCGTGCGAGTGCGTAGGTATGTATATATGCATGTATGTATGTAAAACCATAACCTCACACATACGCACACACCCAAAAGCTCTATTCTATTTTCGTTTTCTTTTCTTTTCTTCTCGTGATACTTACTTCCAACATCTCCCGTTCTGTTCCAGAGAAATTATTCCAATTCTGTTCCCAAGCCGATCTTCTCCATGAATTTAATTCCCACATCCAAACGTAAACGTGGCCATCCAAGATTGCTTCTTTCCAATGAATATTTTTTTTTCTTCTAGGGGGGAGGAGAGGTTTTGGGGGGATGGTGGGAAAGAGGGGAGGGGAGGGGGTAGAGGGGAGGAGGGTATAGGGAATAGGGGTTTGGGGTGGAAGAGAGGGGGGGGGGGATGGAGAGATTCTCAAGAAGCCTTTTCCAGCTTTTGAATGCCTGCAGGACAACCGTAGAAAACTGTGCACTTCGTTGTAGAATCAGTGCACTAAGAGGCACGCGAGATGGGAGCAAGAGGGCCGTTGTAAAAGAAGAAAAAAGGGAAAAGGGAAAAACAAGAAAGAAACAAGACGGGGGGGAGAAAATAATAACAAGAAAATCAGCGCGAAGGCGTCGGGAAACAAAGGCTTTCTAAACGTGTTCAAAACTCCCTTAGGGGTGCAGAGATGGCCATCCGGGGTGGTAATACTGGGCGACTACCAGCACCCAGGCAGTGTTCCCAGACACGTTCCATCCTTGTATAAATCCAGGGGTCAGGACAGTAACGACTTTTGCCTAACAAGTAAGGTCCGACCGCGTTACTTCGAACCTCTAAGGGCGCGTCTCGAAGCGGCCGGAAGGGCGGGGGAGGGGCGGGGGTGGCAAGAGAGGGGGCGAGGGGGGGCACCCATGCTAAAGGATAGAGGATATTAAAAGCCTTTGAATGCCATCCGGCCGGCGGAACGTACGAGTCTGATGATATTAAAAACTATGCAGGACAACAAATATCCCCGCTGGACCTATATTGGGGTTCTAATTTTCTCTTGTCGGCGAGCAATATAGCCGGCTATGGAAATGGTGATGTTTCGGGTTAGTTCTTAGATTTTGTTTCTTCTTCCCTTTTTTGTCTAGACATTAGCCGGGGAAAGTGTGTTTGAAACACATAAGGGCGCAATTCGGAATATTGATGGTACGGTGGGACGGCGACGCTCAGCTGTTTTCTTACCTCGTTCCAAGTGCCACAAAATCCCATGTAAATAAAAAACAATTGCGGGAGACACACCATAGGCGGCGCTAGTGTGTCACCCTTTAAACCCCCATCCGAAATCACGCCTGTTGATGGTATTAAATATCAATCTTGCAGTGTAAAGATCCGCCATATCTGTCAACAAGACCCACTTCTATATAAACAGGGAGCAGGGGGGACTAAACTAACGCACAAACAAATCCCACTGCGACAGAAGGTAATAGTACCAAATTACACGTCACACGCCCTGGTATATGCTGGTATACACCCTGGATAGCTACTGCCGCGTATCCCTGCATGTACTGCTTACCATAACACACTCGGAGCATGGAAAGTCTGTGTACATGGCATTGATGATAACGTCAGCTAAGTTCATGATTTTCCTTTTTTTCCCCTCTCTCTCTTTCGTTGCATTTGCTAAAAGCATTTTCTATCTCGCATCGTTTGCCTATTTTCCCCTCTACTCCCTAGCTACGATTATTGCATTGATGCTTCACTAAATTTGGATAATGGCGGTGTACATTATAAGATATTCCGTAGCCGGCTTTAATTGTACAACACTTTAAGACATAGACGTGAGCGTGCTCGGCACCAGAGGGTGGAAGATGTACAACAATTATCACAATCGACTCGAAATGGACAACAATAAACCTCATTAGGATTATTACTAATATAGTCAGAGCACTCTCCGTTTAATCGAGCTAACTTCAATACCTACTGAAATAGAATACCATTCCGATAAACTATAGAGTGCCTGCGAGTGCCAATGTTATAGTTATCCAGCCAGCCCGAATAACCCTCTGGCCGGGAGTTCACCCGTTATGGCACTAGCAAATTTATTGTGCCAAATCGATACAGACCCCCCTCCCCCCTTCTCTCGACCTCGTGCCACACCTCCCCACCCCCTTCTCACTTCTCCCTTCCTAGATGCCTCCCCTCACCCCCCCTCCGCTCCTCTCCCTTAGCCCCTCCTCTTCATCGCTGCCCCTCCCACTCCTCTCCGCCGCCACTTCTTCCCTCCCTGCCTCCCTTTCTTCTTCCTTCCTTCCTCCCTCCCTTCCTTCCTCATTTCTCTCTTTCTTCCTCCCTTCATTTCCTCTCTCTCTCTTTCCTGCCATCTTCCTTCTCTCCCTCCTCCCTCCCTCCTTCTTCCCACCTTCCTTCCTCTCTTCCTCCTTCCTCCCACCTTCCTTCCTCCCTTCCTCCTTCCTTCCACCTTCCTTCTTCCCTCTTCCTTCCTCCCTCCGTCCCTCCCACCCTCTCTCCCCCATCCCTCACCGCCTACGCCACCTCCCCCCCACCCACACCCCTGACCATAAGTCCACGACCCTTTCTTATTAGAATGATCGTCTCTTAGCCAATTCGAATCGTGTTTATACCAAGAGGGATTCGATCCTACAAGAACCAAGCTTTCGACTAGCACTTATCATAAGGATTCGAATGACGATGAATCGTGGCAAAGAAGGGAGGCAGTTTATTACGTTGATTGCGAGTCTAATGATTATTGTTGCGTGAAAAATGGTGATGAAGAAAAATGGAAATGGTGTTTACTGTGATGGAAACCGATATTAATTTTATTAATGGAAATGGGATGAGGCAATGAAGATAAAGGTAAAAACAAAATAACAGTAAAAATGTTGAATAAATACCTTTTTGACAATTATATTTTTGGGTCAAAATGGATATTATCAGTAATGACATTGCGGAAAAATATTCCCATTATCACGGTTATTAGTGTAATTGTTATCATCACCCCCATTATTATTGTTTTCACAATTACTATTATAGATAATGTCATTATTCTTATCAGTATCGTTATCATTATCATCATTATTGTCATCATCTTTACTACTCTTATCATTGTTGTTATTATTATTATCATTATTATTATTGTTGTTATTATTACTATTATTATTGTTATTGTTATCATTACTACTAATAATAGTTATAATAAAAATATAATTATTACCATTAATAATGATAATGATAAAATCTTATTATTACTGCTATCATCATCATTATTGTTATTGTTATTATGATCATTATTATATTTATTATTATTATTATTATTATTATTATTATTATTATTATTATTACTATTATTATTACTTTTATCATTATTAGAATAACAGTAATAATAATAATAATAATAATGATGGTAATAATAATAATAATAATAATAATAATAATAATAATGATAATAATAATAATAATTATTATTATTATTATTGTTATTATTCTTATTATCATTGTCGTCTTTATTATCATTATCATTAATATTATTATTAGTAGTAGCAGTAGTAGAAATAGTAATAGCATCATTTACTAGACAGGAGAATAGTTATTATCATTATTATCAACATCAGTGTTTCTTGAATAAAATGAAATCATCAGTAACAATGATAATGCTACAGTAATGCTGATAGCAATATCATTAAAAACAAAAATATTCATGAACACAGAAATAATAGCAGTGTTTTGTTTATAAAAGGGACAGTAATGAGAATAAACCTAATAATAGCAATAGCGACTCTTAGTAAAATAGAGTAATAACAGCTGATAAGGATGAGAATAGACATAATTCATGATGATGTGAAGTGCAACATAACAGAAATGTGAAACACAATTATGTAATCAAATTATAACTGTAGATGGTGTTATATAACAAAAATATCTGTAATGATGATAATTACAACTCATTAAAAGTGTGTTCGTCAAGATATGATCATTGTTATCATTTTCCTCAAGGCATTTTTTGATAACATATGTGATATCAACAACATTCATGATGATATTGACAACAATAATGTCAAAGACTCGGCAGACTTTTGATAATATTACAGAGACAGACTTTGAAAAAATAACAGAATAAAAATGTCACGAAATTAGTTCCTTAAAATATCAAACAATGTTTCTTTTACCATTAAATGAAAGAAATATATACTTTTTTCAGCCCTACCCCCCCCCCCCCCCCCCCAACACACAAATATATATATAAATAATGGAAGGAACATACGGAAATAATAGTTTCTTTCTTATATACAATATTTTTTCCCCTGCATACAAGGTGGATGATTAAAAATACCAAAATCTGATATAGATTCCGTCATTAATTTAATTACGATAAGGTTAATAAACATAGTGATAATTATAATGAAAATAACAGTAATAATGAGGTTGCCGATATTATGATAAAAGTGATGATAATAATGATACGAAAAAAATCATAATGATAATGATAATAATAATAATAGAAATAATAAAGAATAATAGAAATAATAATGGAAATGACAATAGTGATCATAAGAAATAATAATAATGATAATAATAATAATAATAATAATAAAAATAATAATAATAATAATAATAATAATAATAATAATAATAATAATAATAATAATAATAATAATCATAATAATAATAATAAAATCAATGATGATTATAATAATAATACAGATAAGAATAAAAGACAGAATAATGCACTGCCACACTGATATAGATATATAACAATTCCTTCCATGACCAAGACTCGATCCCTAGGCAGTGGGTCGCGTGGCATGGCTGGTTTAGTCCTGGCCCTCCGGTCTCATACCCAGAGTGAACGGAGATAACAATAATTGTAGTAATGATAATGAAAACATCAGTAATAATAAATATGATAAATATGATGGTAAAAAATTATTACAATGAGAATAAAGATAAAGATAATAATAATGATAGTAATGATAATGAGAATATCAATAATAATAGTAATGATAATAATGGTAATGATAATAATAATAATAATAATAATAATAATAATAATAATAATAATAACAATAATAATAATGATAATAATAATAACAACAACAATAATAATGATAATGATAATAATGATAATATTATAACAACAGTAATATTAGTTATGATGAGCATAATAATAATACAAATAATAAAAACAATAACAAGGATAATAATAATAATGATAATAATAACAATAATGATATTCTTTATAATGATACTGACAATAATAATAGAGATGATAATAATAAAAGGGAACGATAAAGATAAGGATAATAATGATAATGATAATGATAATAATAATAGTAATAATAATAATAACGATAATGATAATAATGATAATGATAATTGTTTCTATTATTATTATTATTATTATTATTATTATTATTATTATTATTATTATTATTATTATGATAACAATAATAATAATAATAATACTAATAATACTAATTATAATGATGATAATGATGATAATGATAATAATAATAATAATAATAATAATAATAATAATAATAATAATAATAATGATAATAATAGTAATAATAGTAATAATCATAATAATAGTAATAATTATGATAATAATAAGAATGATAATAATGAAAATAATGATGATAATACTACTAATAATAATACTACTAATAGTAGTAACAACAATAAGAATAACAACAATAAGAATGATATATATAATGATAATAATGACAATAGTAATAATAATGATAAGATTGGTAATAATGATAATAATAACAATAATTATTACAATAAAGATTATTATTATAATTATGATAATTTTGATAATGATAACCATAATGATACTGATAATAACTAAAATAACAATAGTAATGACAACAATAACAACAATAGTAATGATAATGATGATAATAATAATGACAATCAGAATAATGATGGTATTAATAATAAAGTTGATAATAATCATGATAAGAGTAATAATAATGACATTGGTAATAATAGTAGTAATAATAATAGCAATGAAAATGGTAATAATAATGATTTACGTGATAGTTACAATAATACCAACAAGATCAACAATTGGAGTAATGATAATGATAATTATTATAATGAGGATAACAATAATCATAAGTAGAGTAAAAATAACAATAATTATAATAGTTACAATAATAACAATGAAAATGGTAAATATAATAATCTATGTGATAGTTAAAATAACAACAATAATGATAATAATGATAGTGCTGATAATAATGATAATAATAATGATAATGATAATAATAATAATAATAATAATAATAATAATAATAGTAATAATAATAATAATAGTAATAATAATAATAAAAA
>NC_061859.1:15354071-15356571 GCF_019202785.1 Penaeus chinensis
GTGTTTGGAATAAACCGACAGCACCTGTTGTTTTACATGTAGGCATAGTATGAATGTTAATGGTCTATACTCAGGTGGAATTATACGGCTACAACCACATGCACAGGTCCTCTGCAATCACGATGATCACCAGCTCTTATATTCCCTAAAGTCAGTGCAGTTAGGCGTGATCCTTGTGCTCATACGGGAACATAAATGCTAAATCTCGTTATACCACATCAAGTAAGAAGTCCTTTGATGTGAGGAAAAAGTGGAAATAAACGTGTGTATTTGTACAGGGTTGATATTGTGTCTGCGATGTGTGTGTTTTGTACGCAGAGTGAAAAACGAGTTGTGATCTATTTCATATCGATGGTAGTATATATTCGACGCCTTTAATGTCTAGACGTCACGCGACATAAAACGTCTTCGAGGAGTAAAAGGGGGGGGGGGGGGGGAAGGGGGATGGGAGAGGAGCGAAGTGGAAGGGGGTAGTGAGGAAAAGGAAAGGGGTGAAGAGAGGGGGCTGTAAGGGAGAGAAGCGAAAGGGGAGGGGGCAGTTTGGGTCGGGGAGGGAGAGAGAGGAGGGGACGAAGGGGGGGGGGGGGGGGGAGAGAGAGGAGGTGACGAAAGGGGAGGGAGAGAGAGGAGGGGACGAAAGGGGAGGCAGAGAGAGGAGGGGACGAAGGCGGGGAGAGAGAGGAGGGGACGAAGGGGGAGAAAGAGAGAGGAGGGGACGAAGGGAGAGAGAGAGAGGGGAGGGGGCGAAGGGGGAGGTGGAAAGAGGAGGGGCGAAGGGAGAGGGGGAGAGGGGAGGGGCGAAAGGGGATGGAGAGAGAGAGAGAGAGAGAGGAGGGGGCGAAGGGGGAGGGGGAGGGGTCATGCACCTGGCGGCTTCTCTCTGCGGCTCACCAAACCTTGAATGGTGCGAGATAAGCTTTTGAACTCTCCTCGTGAATTATTAATCACAATCACTTCCACTTTCCTTTCCTCATTTCAGTGCCCAGGTTTGTTTCATAAAGTGATCCGGCCAAGATATTCCTTAGTATACGCGCAACGGCCCTTCCTACGACCTTTATAATACCCCGGGAAAAAAATCCTCTATTTATGACCACAATAATCCCAGAGAGCAAAGCTTTTAGCACAATTATTGCTGGCTGTATTGAACATTCCCCAGAGCGCCTCCGAGAAGAATGCATTTTATATTTATGCACAGCCCTATCATTATGGTATTCTCTTGATATGCAGTTGCTATACCCGGCCAGCGAGTTGACAAATACGAGGCTGGAGAATACCTGCTGTTAGGCCATAACACGTGTCCTAAACCTTATAACAGAGATGCAACATCCTATCTCTCTGGAGCATCTCTGGCAGTAGAAAATGTTACAATCCCCTTCCATAACCATTATCATAAAGATGGAAGCCGAACCAATAAACACGTAACGAAGCATGATAAAGACGGAGGCAAACGAAGAGAATAAAAGAGATAGAGAGAGGAAGAGAAGTTGAGAGATAGGGAGGGGAAGAGGAGTTGAGAGATAGGGAGAGGGGAGAGAAATTGAGAGAGAGAGAGAGAGCAAGAGAGATAGAGAGACAGAAAAAAAAGATGAAGAAAGAATAATACAAAAAAATCGTTCCATATAAACCACTGATAAAGATAAACCAGTAAAAAAAAAGTGTGAGGGAGAGAACAGAAAAGGAAACAAAAGGTCTCTTTTTTCCCACTCTCATCTCTCCCTCCTCCCCCTCTCTTCTCTCCCTCCTCCCACTCTCTTCTCTCCCTCCTCACACTCTCTTCTCTCCCTCCTCCCACCCTCTTCTCTCCCTCCTCCCCCTCTCTTCTCTACATCCTCCCCCTCTCTTCTCTCCCTCCTCCCCCTCTCTTCTCTCCCTCCTCCCCCTCTCATCTCTCCCCCGACCCTCACACCCTCTCCTCTCCGAAAGACCACGGAGAGCTGGCGATCAGCGTGGATATTTAGGCAGACAGAAAGATGTAAGTTTCATTAAATCGTCTCCCAGCTATGTCCCCCCACCGTGCCATTACGACTTGGCTGTTATTTGCCTCTTGCCTTCTAATGGCACGCTCCGAGACCTCCCTACGACCCCTCCAGGGTTCATAGTCGCGTTATATATGATGCATCTTTAACATTCTCTGGATACCTAGAGGAGTAAATGTTGTCTTTTTTGTGAAACCCTTTTTTTTTTTTGGAAGCCTTTTTTGGAAGCCTTTTTTGGAGAGCCTTTTTTTTGGAAGCCTTTTTTTTTGGAAACCTTTTTTTGGAAATCTTTTTTTGGAGAGCCTTTTTATGGAAGCCTTTTTTTCGGAAGCCTTTTTTTGGAAGCCTTTTTTTGGAAGCCTTTTTGGAAGCCTTTTTTTGGAAACCTATTTTTTATATTTTTTTTATTACTTTTCTCTTCCACTTTTTTTTTTTTTTTTTCTTAAACCTTCCTTCTTTTCATTCATTTTCTTCTCCTGACTTCTTTCTTTTCTCTATTCTCTTGTTTTCTTTGCTTCGTCTTA
>NC_061859.1:15359071-15361571 GCF_019202785.1 Penaeus chinensis
TGGTGATGATGTTGGAGATGAAGAAGAGAATTATAATGATGATGGGGGTGGTGGTGGTGGTGGTGATGGTGATGATGATGGTGGGGATGATGATGATGGTGGTGATTATGATAGTGGGAATAGTCGTGGTGGGGAGGATAATGGTGATTTCGGTGATGGTGATGATGGTGGTGGTGATGGTGATTAGGGATAGTGATTATAGTGATGAGGATAGAGGGGATTGCGATGGTGGTGATGAGGATGGTGGTTATGGTGGTGGTAATGATTGATGGTGATGATGGCGTTAGTAAGGATTACAATAATAATGATAATATTGATTGATATAACGATGGTGAAAATGTTGCTGTCGTTGATAAAGAAGAAAAACAGACAATGAAATAATAATAAAAAAAAGGAAGGGGAACTTGTTGACGACGATAATACCATCACAGAATTTTTAAACATTAGTCGGAGCTTACACAGATATCACGATTGCAACATTTCCTCCTCCCCCCCCCCCCCTCTTTCTCTCTTATTCTCTCCCTCTCTCTCTCTCTCGCTCTCTCTCTCTCTCTCTCTCTCTCTCTCTCTCTCTCTCTCTCCCTCTTTCTCTCTCCCTCTCTCTCTCTCTCGCTCTCTCTCTCTCTCTCTGTCTCTCTCTCTCTCTCTCTCTCTCTCTCTCTCTCTCTCTCTCTCTCTCTCTCTCGCTCTCTCTCTCTCTCTCTCTCTCTCTCTCTCTCTCTCTCTCTCTCTCCTTCTCTCTCTCTCTCTCTCTCTCTCTCTCTCTCTCTGTCTCTCTCTTTCTCTCTCTCTTTCTTTCTTTCCCTCCCTCTCCTTCTCCCCCACTCTCTACCCCTGTTTTAGAAGTCGTATCATCAATGAGCAGTTTCATTACCGTGGGAATGAAAAGATAAAAGTGACATAGTGTAATGAGCCATTCTCACAAGCACGGCTGTACAGTCTTTCACTCGCTATTACCCGGATCTGTGCAATGAATCAATATTATGCCGTAATTACAGCTACGGTTACGACAGCAGCATCCCTGTAATATGCAAATGTCCTCTCAAATCTGCGTTCACCGTCAACCTTTAACTACAAACATGATAGCAGATAGAATAGTCCGTTTACGTTATTCAAACTTCCCTGTTGTAAACTAGTGTAAGTGAGTGTGTGTTGTGTGTGTGCGTATGTGTGTATGTGTTTGGGTGTGTGTCCATGTGTAAATGTGTCTCTGTGTCCATCCGTGTGTGTGTGTGTGTCTATGTGTGTATGTGGGCGTGTGTTTGCATGTATCCATCTGCGTGTGTATCCAAATGTGTGTATATGTCTTTGTATGTTTCCATACATATGCGTGTGTGTAAGTGCGTGTTCATGGGTATGTTTCTGTACGTCTGTACGTGTCTGGGTATGTGTCTGGGCAAAGGGAGGATAAAGAGGGTATCTCGCAAGTCGCCGGAGCTCAAATATTGCAAATAAGTCCCGTTGCACGTGTGAGATTACGAGATTCATCATGTACCCCTTCAATCGATGAGAAGAAAATAACCGGATTATCTAGAAGATGGTTATACCCATGCCCCCCGTCCCCCCACTCCCCTGCCTCCCCCCTCCCCTCCTTCTCCATGCCCCACACCCCCCTCGCCATAACCATTTCCGCGAGTAGATGTAGTTGAGGGGGCAGATATGGTGCATTTAGTCATTTATATGCTTATGAAATGACACACCCGGGTCAGGAGGGTGTTACCAAACTTATTTGTTAAGGCTTACTTTTGCATTTGCGCAGCACTAGACTCTGAGCCTTAAGTACATTGGATTTTAATACTGGGATGTCTCGGGACATTCGTATTGGCCGTGTAACTGAAGTCCTGTATTTTTATTACATAAGAGATACACGATAACATTTTTTCCACACGCAGTATGCATTTGTATTGAGTAGGTTTTTACTTCTTTGTACCTTTCCTTTTTCCTCATTTATCGCCTTTTTCCCTTTTGTTTTTTCATTTCTCTCTACTTGATTCCTAAGCAAGAAGGAAAACGCTTTACAGGCATCGTGGGAGGAAATAATTATAGCATTAAGCTGCAGTATTACGAGCATGTTTAAAACTGAGATGTTTGGCCAAATTGCTCTTTCGTATTCAAAAGCTTATATTCATACTCCGAAAAATGACATTGGGAAACATTAAAATGGGCAGGGAGGGCGGCATTAGAGTTGTAATATCGGAAGTTACGGCGAGAGACAACGATAATACCAGATCAGGTGCAATGTTATAGTGAAGGTTACTGTCAGGGAAAACATTCTGCCGCCACGAGAATGTGCGCGCCTCTCAACTGTTGTAATTTTCGCCAGGTAATAATTCATTCTGGAGGACCCACGTCGAAGGGGATCTTTTTTTTATTTTTTTTAAGAGGGGGGGTGATGGGGCGCTGCGCCTATATTGCCATTCTGGATGCGGCCGAACGTATTTTGCCGGTGTGTTTACTCTAAGCCAATACATGTGCGCGCGCGCGTGAGTACCCAGGCGCA
>NC_061859.1:15366571-15369071 GCF_019202785.1 Penaeus chinensis
TATGTGCGTGTCGAACGAGTCGCAACATTCATGCAGATACATCTGGCTGTCGTGTTCTCGCCTCCCGCCCTCCCCTTCTGCCCTCCCCCTGCGCTCCCCCTGACGCCCACCGTGTATCACTGGGATGTCTGCTTGTCCTCCAGGAGTCAGCAACATTGCAACGCATTAAAATACTTTAATTGCGCCTTCAACTGGCCGTAAAACACACCGGGGCGAGTCATAATGATATCGCCTCTGAATGGATGTACAAATTACAACCTCGGGCCGTTGGGTACTGACGCCGCTGGACTCTGTCAGGGGTTCTTTCGTCAACGAGAGAATGGGGACATAGAGCGAGCGAACGAGGTAGAGAGAGAGAGAGAGAGAGAGAGAGAGAGAGAGAGAGAGAGAGAGAGAGAGAGAGAGAGAGAGAGAGAGAGAGAGAGAGAGAGAGAGAGTAGGTTTTCAATTATATATATATGTATGTATGTATGTATGTATGTATGTACGCATGCATGCATGAATATATATATATATATATATATATATATATATATATATATATACACGTATGTATGAATGAATGCATGCGTAGTTACAATTACGGAGATCCCAATGTTTTGTAAAGATAATTACAGAATTAATAATTATGAATTATAATACTACCGAAAGTAATCGCTGGTGGTGGTTACTGCAGCTAATAAAGATTCCTTTTTTTTTTTTTTCCTTTTTCTCTGTTTAGGGGGAGAGGCGGGAGAGATTTAAAGGCTGGCGGGGAGATAATGGGTAGGGGCACGTGATGGGGTATGTTAGGTGGGCATGTGGGTTTATGAGATGGTGGGATAGAGAAAAGGGAAGAGAGAGAGAGAGAGAGAGAGAGAGAGAGAGAGAGAGAGAGAGAGAGAGAGAGAGAGAGAGAGAGAGAGAGAGAGAGAGAGAGAGAGGCAGAGAGAGAGAGAGAGAGAGAGAGAGCGAGAGAAAGAGAGAGAGAGAGAGAGAGAGAGAGCGAGAGAAAGAGAGAGAAAGTAAAAATGTTATAAAGAAGATGAGGAAAGAAAGGAATGAGAAACTGGAGAAGAGAGGCGAAGGGAAGGGAAGAGGGAAGTGGCGATAATGAAGAGAGAAGAAAGACTAAAGGAAAATGTAATAAAATGAGGAAGGCAAACGTTATCGAAAATAATTTAAAAAGCGAGAAAATCGAGGAAAGGAACAAGGAAAACGTAGGTATTAAGGACTTAAGGAATAAGGCAGACGGGAAGGAAGATAAAGGAAAAGGAAAAGAAGGAAAGGAAAGGGAGAGAAATAATAACAAATGAAGGGAAAAAAGGAGACAGAAAAAAAAGAAAAGAAAAAAAAAAGAGAAGATTTAAGCAAAATAAAATTAAGACGGAAGAGAAGAGAGCAAGAGAAAGAAGGAAAGAAGGAAAGAAGGAAAGAAATAAAGATAAAGGGGGAAAAATCCGATTTGAAGGGGACGGAATTAATAATAAGAAAGTAAACCATACATCATCTTAACAACAAAATCAGCTAAGCGCAAGCCACGTGAGTGAGCGCTTAAGCATTGTTCAAGAATCCCGCCAGTCTTAAGACGGCCGGATCGCCCGCACTAAGGAGGTCTCTGCCAAGGTAAACGGACAAATGTATTATTGTCTAAAGAGGCATCGGGTTTATGGCCTCTGAAAGATCTCGTGTTTCTGGTTTTGTACAACTTGTTTGGCTATTAAAGAAACAGAAGAGGAGGAAGAAGGAAGAAGAAAAAGAAAGAGAAGAAGGAGAAGAAAGAAAACAATATGAGAGAGAGAGAGAGAGAGAGAGAGAGAGAGAGAGAGAGAGAGAGAGAGAGAGAGAGAGAGAGAGAGAGAGAGAGAGAGAGAGAGAGAAAGAGAGAGAGAGTGCGTGTGTGAGAGTGTAAGAGAGAGAGAGAGAGAGAGAGAGAGAGAGAGAGATGATGATATTTCAAGTTTTTTTTTAATGATGGAATTTTGGACATTTCAAAAAATGACCTTTCATGTATAAAGGGAAGGCTTTGACGAAAACTTTATTGTAAAAAAAGAAGAAAAAAATGGGAAGAAAGAGAGAAAGACGAAAGATAATAAATAATGATAGTGATAGAAATATACACCTCGATGCAACACCCTTTATGCAAAAAAAATCCAGGAAAATGTGGCATGTGCTGGCTAACAAAATAGGAGATTTGTAATAAAAATAAACTCTGAATAATGAATGCACTCAATTGAATTTATATCGCCCCCCTCCCCCTCCCCCCTCCTTCCTGGTATCCCTCCCCACCTGCCTCCCTTCCTGCCTACCCTACGCCATCACTTCCTCCCTCTCTCTCTCCTTCCCTTTCCTTCTTCCTCCATCCCCACCTACACAAAGTCTTCGCTATCCCTCTCTCCCTCTTTCTTTCCTTAATTTCCTCTCTTCTTCTTTCCCTCCCTCCTATCTACATCTCTACGTCCCTCTCTCTATACATTTCAATCACTATTCCTCCCTCTCTCTTTCTCTCCTTCCCTTCCTC
>NC_061859.1:15376571-15379071 GCF_019202785.1 Penaeus chinensis
CGGATATATATGTGTATATATATATATAAATATATATATATATATATATATATATATATATATATATATATATATATGAACGTATGTATGTATGTATATATAGAAAGAAATATTGATAGGCAGATAGATAGATGGATGGATAAAATTGAATAAAGAAGCAGATAGATACATAGATAGATAGGTGGATAAATAGATGTAAAGAGATAAGCAGAATAGATTGCTAAACATAAAACTAAATGTGTGTATGTTTGTGTGTAAGGATATTCTTACAGCAAGTTTCTATCACTCTTTCTCCATTCCTTAATGATTCTCATTTTCCAAGCACTTAACAAACTTAAATAAGTAACATATACTCAAAATCTTTTAGATCCATACACATATAAATATCTTTATTCGCTTCTCTCTCTCTCTCTTTCTCCCTTTCTCCGTTATTCCTTGTTTTCATGCAACCTGTTCAGCAAGTACATCACACGTCTGTCTGCGTCTCTCCCTGTTGCATATCGGCAGTGAAAGCTATCGATGGCGTCTCGGTCCGCCTATGCAAATGCCTTCATAATTATCCTCTAAGGAGTTCCTTCTTGTTCCACGCTTCCTAAACTGAACACACATGCTAACTCTAACAATAATGAACATGAAGTTCCCTCTTCAACTTGCAAAACTCTCCTTAACTATCCTAGATTAATCTGACTGCCTACCTAAATCCAAAACACTAAGTCTTGCCCACGGTTACTTGGCTAAGCCCTTCTAAAGTAGAGTTCTAGTATCAAGCACCCACCTCATTAAGGCCCGAGCTGCACGTTTCCATAGCAAGATATCCTAATTGAGGGGAAACTGTTTTTTGGATGTTGCATCCAAGCGTTACTATCAACATTTTTGAAATAATATTGGCAGTAATTCGGCCGTAATGCAGGTGGAAAATGGAGGAAAATAGTCGTAACAATTCCTCTTTGTTACGTGGCATTCGGAACTTTGCTCAAAAAGATTGGAAATGACTTGGCTTGCGCGGCCGTCTTTCGAAAGCCTTTGCATTCGAGAACACGTCTGCTCTGGCTCATATGCGAACGGCCGGATCCAGTGCATAATAAATTAAATTCACGGCACATTAGGAACCATTTAGATATCGGATAGGCGATTAATTAAGAAAGTGAGAGCGAAATATTAACAGCGGCCGGGGTCGGCGAGAATGGAATCGGACACAGCGATGCTAAACGCGGGGGGATACGGCCGGGAACAGGGAATAGGGATCTGGTCGCCGATGTGATACCTTCCGGCCTATAATCAAGCGATATAAAAGATTCCGTTATATAAATACGGCTGACTTTTATCCAACACCTCGGCGGGGAGGTTACCCTAGAAAGCATGTAGCAACTCCATCGAGAAATGATATTAGATGGAAATCATTATCATCACAGCGCCGAATGGGCCTGGCGAACGCAATCATGGCTGTCTATATTTCAGGCGAGTACGAACCGAGCGCGAGTGTTATTCTTTCAAGATATTGTTATTAAAAGAACGCCGGCTATTGAATTTCTAAAATGTAATGGTGTCGTTAGCTTTTATGCAGAACATTGTGTCAAGACGAACTGCCGGACGAGGTTTATACTGCCGCAGCGTTTCCTGGGGTGGAGATGGGGGGAGGGAAAGGGGGGGAGGGGGAAGGGGAAGGAGGGGAAGAGGGGAGGGAGATGTAGGGGGAGGGTGATGGGTTGGGGGGAAGGGGAGGGGGTGGAAGAGGTAGAGAGAGGGAGAGGAAGACGAGGAATTGGAGTTACGCGGAAAATAAATGAAAAAAGAGAAAAAAGGAGATGCAAGGCGACTTAGTAAGATAAGGAAATGAAATAAATGGAATAATGAGAAGAGAGAAGTGTGATGAAACAGGATGAATATTATCATCATCGTAAAGGAGAGTATAAAGTTATATATTCAAGAAAGAGACAAAGAAAAATGATAAAATAAATATGCAAAAAAGGGAATAAAACAACAAACAAGACAAAAAAATTAAAGAACAACAAGGAAAAAAATAAAATAAAAGGAAGAACACACACACACACACACACACACACACACACACACACACACACACACACACACAAAATTAAATCATAGCAACGGATTCCTCTCCCCTTCCTCCATCCACTCCGCTCTAAGCCCAGCTACTCCCCCGACACAACTCGCAACTCCTTTAAGAACTTCCCTTCCAAGCAACTTCCCTTTTCTTCCTTCCTTCCTTGAGGCACTGCCGATGTAATGACACTTTCGGGGGGGGGGGGGGGAGAAGAAGGGACAGGGGTGTGTGGATGGGGAAGGGGAGGTGGAGGGGTGAGGTAGAAGGGGTGAAGGGGATGGGGGTGAAGGGGGAGAGTTGGGGGAAGAATAGGAGGTAGAAGGGAGTGGAGGGGGAAGAGGGAGGGGGAAGGGGGTGGAGGGATTAGGGGGAAGAAGGGGAAAGGGGAAGGTGGAAGGGGCGGATGAAATAGGGGGAGGTGGAAGGTGGAATTGG
>NC_061859.1:15386744-15399894 GCF_019202785.1 Penaeus chinensis
AGAGCGAGTGGTAGGGGAAGGGGATTGGGCAGGGTGGAGGAACTGATGCAATGGAGAGGGAGAGAGGGAGGTGAAAATGAACGGTCAGCTGTGAGAGGGCAATGCCACGGTGGGTATAGGTGGGTATTATGCTTTAGGTTGAAAAGGTTGAGAAAGAAGGGAGGGAGGGCGGGAGGGAGGGAGGGAGGGGTAAGGGGGTTGGGTCGAAAAATGGGGGGAGGAGTGGAAGGGGGTTGGGGGTAGGGTTAGGGGTGGGAGGGGAGGGGAAGAATTGGAAAGGAGTGATTGGATGAGACACACACAAAAGGGCGGGTTGCAGGTATGCTTGACCGAAATGGGCGTAAGAGGGGGGGGGAGGAGGAGGAGGGGGGGGGTATGAGAGGGGCGTGAGTTATGCAGATTGATAAAAGATGGCAAGGTGGGGGGGGGGGGGTATGCAGGTGAGGAAAAGGGATGAGGTATGCAAAATGAAGGTAGAATAAGGGGGGGGGGGGTATCTACTGAAAGGTTATTGGGGGTTGGGGTGAAGAGAAGGGGGAGGTGGGGCATGCAATTTGGATAGAGGGGGGGGGTTGGAGTAGTAGGGTATTATGCAAAGGTATAAAAGGTAAAAATAGGTATGACCAGTGCATTGGACTAGGGAGACGGTAGGCGGGGGGGGGGGGGTTGAAAGGAAGAGGAAGAAGAAGCAGAGGGAAAGGGAGAAAGGGAATGAAGAGGAGGGAAGGGAGGGGGGAGGGGAAAGAGCAAAGAGGAGGTGACAAGGGAGGAGTTAAACAAGGCAAGATGGTCGAATAGAAGATGGAGGGAGTGTGAAAATAAAAACCCGAAGAATGAAAGGTGGAAGAGAGAGAGAAGAGAAGAGAAACATGCAGGTGCCAGGGGGAGAGGGAGGTGTGGGGTGTGTGGGGGGTGATAGGAATGGGGAGGGGGGTCTAAGAGGCTGCTCGGATGCGTGAGAATGGGGGAAGGGTAGAGAGAGAGGGGGGGGGGGGGTGGAATGCAGAAGAAAAATGGAGGCGAAACCATTTTGAAAAAATAGATCTCATCAGTAAGTTATCATTAGAGTTTAACCCAAATATAAGCTTTTTTTTATTGCAATATGAAAGGAAATGTATACAGGATAGGTGTATTACTAAAGATAATGATAATGAGATAATAATAATGATAATAATGATAATAAAAATAATGATAACGATAATTAATAATAATGACAATAATAATAATAATAATTAGATAATAGAATCCATAATAATTCAAAAAGCTAAACAAGAAAATACCAACAAGATGAAAAAATAAATACTAAAACCAAATAAACGTGGCCATAAGAACGAAACAACGTTCAAAATCATTCATATCACTCGACGGGCAAATTCCATATGGTAGACGGGACAAATTAAACCCCCCGGAATAGACGCAATAGATATTGAACTGTCGTTGTGGAGTAGAATCATATACACCGTATTCATATATATATACACAGAGTCACATTCTCCCCTCTCCCCCCCCTACCCCCCCATTCCTCGTTGTGATGTCAAGCTAGGACATCCGGTCTGAGGAAGTAATGATTATTTACGCTGTAATCATCCTGTCGCTAATGTCTTCATTACGGACATCCGGTTAACGCTGTGATGATGAGACATTTTACAGTAGCCGGGACGCTTTGCTTGAAGAACCTTCAGGAATCCGCGAAATGTTATGAAAGCTTAAAATGACTGTGCTGACTGGCCGTTACGTGCAGTGGAGGGTGGGGGGAGGGAGGTGAGTGGAGAGGAGGGGAGGGGGGAGGGAGGTGAGTGGTGAGGAGGGGAGGGGGGAGGGAGGTGAGTGGAGAGGAGGGGAGGGGGGAGGGAGGTGAGTGGAGAGGAGGGGAGGGGGGAGGGTAAGGGGGCTATTCGGCTAGCGAAATGTGCAATGTGCAAAGTGAGCATCCAATAAATGATGCAATAAAAAAATGAAACAAATCGCACCAGCTGGAGATTCAGTCTACGGACCTCCACGCCAATAATGGCATGATCACTCAGGGGGCAATACCGAGCCTCCTAAAAATTGCTTTGATTGTGTGTTACGTCCACTGATTGAATTTTAATCACGGTGATAGCACTGTGCTGAGAGAGAGAGAGAGAGAGAGAGAGAGAGAGAGAGAGAGAGAGAGAGAGAGAGAGAGAGAGAGAGAGAGAGAGAGAGAGAGAGCGGAGAGGGGGGGAGGAAGAGAGAGAGAGAGAGAGAAAGAAAGAGAGAGCGGGAGGAGGAACGGAGAACGAAAAAAAAAAGGGAGAGAGTAAAAGGAGAAAGAGAGAGAGAGAGAGAGAGAGAGAGAGAGAGAGAGAGAGAGAGAGAGAGAGAGAGAGAGAGAGAGAGAGAGAGAGAGAGAACAAACAAGCAAACAAGCAAACAAACAGACACAAACACAGCACACGAGACCGACCCTCCCCCCACGACAAACAAACACAAAAGAGGTTCTCGAAACAGAAGAATCTCCCAGGCGGCTGTAAGTATCTACCATTTCGTTTAGGAGGTTGGCCATTCTCAAAATATCCTGCGGCAGTAGAGAACCGCACATAACGCATCCTCAACAGTTGGTTTTGATTGGTTTCTCGGCCGTGCGGATGTGTATGTCCTGCCGTTACAGCGCCATGGTCTGCCCGGCAACTATAACGGCCAATATGAAAGCTAAATGATGTTAATGTTACTTTCCCCCCAAGTGCACCTGGGAAGAAAGTGGTTGCCATTTGTCCTGGATATGGTATCGTTATGGCAACGTTTTCCTAGTGTACTCATTCGCTTCTTTTTTTAAATATAAAATGCTTTTGTTTGTTCTTGTCTGTTTACACATAGTGATCGGATGTCCTTCTGTTACTTATGGGTGAAGTTGGGGGGCCTATTTTTCAATGAGATAATTAGATGCTGGTGTGGGACTTTGCTTTAAGGTGTGTGTGTGTTAAGTAGTGTTTTACATTTCTATCGCAACGTCTATCAAATCAAAAATATTGTTATTATTATTTATTTTATTTTCATGGATCCTCCTCTAATAGAAACATTTCTTAGATTATATGTGTAAATGAAATAGAAGTAAAATGTCTTCTTCGCTGGGAAAGGAAATAAGAATATTTGGAAAAGATGGGCAGCATAACATAATTTTATTCCCCGACCTCCAGTCTAAACATATCGTGCCGTATTTCAACCGAACTAATATATCCTAATCTAACCTAACCTAACCTACCCCAATGTAACTCAAACGAACCATCCTAACCTATCCCAACTTGTATTTTAACCTAACCCAGCCTATATCATCCTATCCTAACCTATCCTAACCGAGCTTATCCTAAACCGGAAAACATAAGGACCGGGGGAACATCAGAGGACCCCCCGCCCCCCTCATCCCACGGGCCCCTCCGTTTCGCCTCGTCGAGAGTGTCCGCAGTGCATAACTCTTTATTCAAATGAATATGCTGGTGCATCGCGCGATACCATCTGATTTATTGCACGCAGCTTGCACTACACCCGCGCCATTAATGAAAGTAGTTACAGCTCATGCATGACGAGAACAGGCTACATCATTATGCGCAGATCACCCACATCACAGAGCCAAGTGTCCCTACAGCCATTCTACAGCCGAATTGGAGGTTGATCTTGAGCCGCGAACACATAGGAGAGAAAACAACTACAGACCTGCCATTCCTAGTTGAACGTTAATGATACCTCTGGCGAATGGATTATACACTTATCGTGAATCATGCGCTGTCTACAAGTATTGTTCTTATGACGGTTTGGTCGTTCTCACATCGCATCTTTAACCGGTAGCTAGCAACTGCACCAGCCTTACCACAATACAGCTACGACTATCAAATGACGACTATCACGACCGCAACGACCTCGTGCCAGGCTGCAGTTATCGACACTCTTTCGGTGTGATTATGAACACAGTTTTATGGATATGTTAAACAAAAACGTAGGAATTACCCCGAATCAGGTGCGAGTTATAACAGCTTGCACTCTATTCATGTATATTGGTTACATATTCCAAGCGCATTAGGCTGTATCATTTACAACCTGGCATCAAAACTTTGTAATATATTATCCGTCTAATTAAAAGATCATGTTTAGTGCTTGGTGTGGGAGGTGGCTATGTAGTATTGTGGCAACAGGGAGCAAACATACGTGTAAGTACATATATGCATGCATGTACTCGTGCACTCGTACATTGAGAAAAAAAATTGAATTGCTTCTGTTATTCTCTCTCTCTCTCTCTCTCTCTCTCTCTCTCTCTCTCTCTCTCTCTCTCTCTCTCTCTCTTTCTCTCTTTATCTCGCTTCTCCCCCTCTCTCTCTCGCCCCCCCCCCCCTCTCTCTCTCTCTCTCTCTCTCTCCCTCTCTCTCTCTCTCTCTCTCGCTTCTCCCCCTCTCTCTCTCGCTTCTCCACCTCCTCTCTCTCTCTCTCTCTCTCTCTCTCTCTCTCTCTCTCTCTCTCTCTCTCTCTCTCTCTCTCTCTCTCTCTCTCTGTCTGTCTCTCTCTCTCTCTCTCTCGCTTCTCTCCCTCTCTCTCTCGCTTCTCCCCTTCACACTCCTTCCCTCCCTCACACTCCTATCCTTTCCCTTCCACACACTCCCTTTCCCTTCCTCACTCACACGCCTTCCCTCCCTCCACACTCCTCTCCCTTTCCCTCCCTCCCCCAAACGCCTTCCCTCCCTCCCACGCTCTCAAGTATCAATATAACCGCACTTCGACATTATCAGCAGCATAATCCACTCACAAAACAATTCTGCCGTTACCGCCCCCTGTATATTGGGCAAGAAAGACCATGTTTATGATCCATTAAGTTTCTCCTTTAACTTGTTATTCGCGTACTGTGTTCTGGGTCTGGTGTTGTTGATTGCCGTTATAAATGGGTCTAGTTTGATAGTTAAGCGAGAGATAATAAGCGAATTAGCATTGGCTTGTAATTTGGGATTTGGGTTGCCATTCGCCAAGGGGTCTCGTGGCTCCGGGTGGGTGTTTCGGAAGGGGGGGAGGGGGGAATATGGCGAGGGATGGAGAAAGGGGGCGGGGGTGTTTTTGAGAGTTAAGAGGGAAGGTGAGATGGAGGGGGGGGGGGGGGCGATGCTTTTGGTGAAGGTTTAAGAGTTGTTTTTTTTATTATTATTACAGTATCTTTATTTTATTATAATTATTATCTTTTTATTTATTATCATTATTATTTTCTTTTTTTTTTGAGAGAGAGAGAGGGAGAGTGATTTGGAGAGTAAGTTAATTTCGGATCAGGGGGAGGGACGGCTATTTTGGGGAGGGGGTGAGAAAGGGGGAGGGGGGTATTTTAGAAAGAAAACCGGGGTATTTTTGGTGAAGAGGAAGGTGTCTTTCGTAGAGACAAAAAGGGCATGAGTGGATTTTGAAAGGGGGGAGGGAGAGGAGGTTTCTTTGTTAAGAAGGAGGAAGGGGACGTTTCAGAGTGGGGAGGGAGGGAGAAAAGGGCGCTTCGGCCGAGGGTGAAGGAAGGGGGACATCATGGCGAAGGGGAAAAGAAATACGAATTTGTTTATTACTTTTGTTGTGTCTCATCCCTTTCCTCGCACGTGCTTATATATAACTAGATGTAGCTATAAAGATGCACGCGTGTCACTACGGGCTTGTGCTTGTGTGTATGTACATATATATATATATATATATATATATATATATATATATATATATATACATATGTGTGTGTGCGTGTATGTGCATATATGTACGTGTGTGTGTGTGTATGTTTGTATATGTATGTGTGTGCATGTGTATGTCCCTGTGTATGTGTGTATGCTTGTATATGCATATATGTGTATACTTAAGAATATACATAGCACATATGATTCATCAGTCTTAACAATGCAGACCATACTTTATCCTCCTCCGCCCCCGCCCCCCCCCCCCCCCCCCCCCCCCCTCCCCCCATCCTCAGGCACACCAAAGGAAGCCTTGCCTGTTCGCGTACTCAAACCTTTAATCACAGAACCGACAAATTCTCCTATTTATGAAACTTGAATTGAAGCTTGGCTCATGTGTGACAGACAAACAGATATATCATGCGAGGAAAAGTGACGTTCCATTATGGTGTTGATTTAAGAAATCATTGGGGCGGACCGAGCGAGAGTTACCATTTGCGAGTCAGTTAGATTCATTGCAAGCTTAGGATCAGTGATCTTTGCAACATTGCAGACACGGTATGGGCCCCTTGCCGAATACCGCTCCCTGTGAAGGATACCCTTTCGCGCTGTATAGTGTGAAATATGGCAGAGTGGCCAATCCGTTGAAAATACGACCCTGTCTATTGAAGGGACGCTCCTTTCTAATGCTAGTTCTTCTTCTTCTTCTTCTTTCTTCTTCTTCTTCTTCTTTCTTCTTCGACTTCTTCTTCCTCTTCTTTTGTCTTCCTCCTCTTCTTTTTCTTCTTCTTTTTCTTCTTTTTCTTTTTCTTCTTCTGCTTCTTCGACTTCTCCCTCTTCTTTTTATTTTCATTCTTCTTCTTTTTCTCTTTTTTCATCATCATTTCTTCTTCTTCCTCTTCTTATACTTATTCTTATTTTTATTTTTCATCTTCGACTTCTTCCTCTTCTTTTTCTTCTTCATCCTCTTCCTCTTCTTCTATTTCTTTTATTTTTTTCTTCATCATTGTCTTCTTCTTCTTCTTCCTCTTCGCCTCCTTCTTCTTCGTCTTTCTCCTACTCCTTTTTTGTTTACTTCGGGCATAAAAAACACAATCTAAATTTCATGATTTCATTAGCATCGTTGTATAGGAAATCAGTAACGGGGGGGGGGGGGGGGGGTCGAGAGAGAGAGAGAGAGAGAGAGAGAGAGAGAGAGAGAGAGAGAGAGAGAGAGAGAGAGAGCGAGAGAGAGAGAGAGAGAGAGAGAGAGAGAGAGAGAGAGAGAGAGAGAGAGAGAGAGAGAGACAGACAGACAGACAGACAGACAGCCAGACAGACAGGCACACACACACACACACACACACACACATACAGAGAGAGAGAGAGAGAGAGGGAGAGAGAGAGAGAGAGAGAGAGAGAGAGAGAGAGGGAGAGAGAGAGAGGGAGAGAGAGAGAGAGAGAGAGAGAGAGAGAGAGAGAGAGAGAGAGAGAGAGAGAGAGAGAGAGAGAGAGAGAGATCCTTGCACTAACAGTCAGAAATGAAACCATAATCATACAACGTAAACATCTCCCACATCCCGACCCTTGTTAGATACACAAGAAATACACAACGTGACTGCATGAATCATTGATACGACACGACACACTAAATTACAGAAATTCCTTTGTAAAATCTTAGCCATTCCATTCATCTTTCTCAAAAAGCTTGACACAGGTTCATGGATAAAGTTATTTTTCAAAGCAGGATCATATTTCACACGTTGAGCTACGCGCATACACATAAGGTGGAGAGGGATGGGGAGGTGGGGAGAGGTATAAGGAAGGAGGGGAGAGGTAAGAGGGAGAGGTTAGGAAGGAAGGAGGGAGGGAAGGGGTAGGAGGGAGGGAAGGGGTAGGGGCGAGGGAGGGGAGTGGTTAGAATGAAGGGAGGAAATGGATAAGAGGGAAGGAGGGAAGGGATAGGTGGGAGGGAGGAGAGGGGTTAGAAGGGAGAGAGGAAATGGATAGGAGGAAGGGGAGGGGAAGGGATAGGGGAGAGGGATGGGAGGGATAAGGGAGAGGGAGGGGAAGGGTTAGAAGGGAGGGAGCAAAGGGATAACAGGGATGGAGGGAAGGGATAGGAGGGAGGGAGGGAAGGCGTAGGAGAGATGGTGGAGATGAATAGGAGAGAGGGAGGGGAGGTGTAAGAGGGAGGGGGTGGGGAGAGGGTACGGGGCGTTCATCCTCCCCGCCTTGCTTGTTCTATCTTTCATATTCTTTTGCTGTATGTCCTTGCTTTCTTTGTTCCATTCCCTTTCTTTTTCTTCGTCTTTTTCTTTCTCTTCCACTATCGTCTTATCTACCTTTTCTCCTCCTTCAACGTCTTCTTCTTCTCTACTTAATTTCCTCCATTCTCCTCCACCTTCCTCTGTCCACTTATCCATTTCTCATCCTTCTCCTTCTTCCTCCATCTAACCTCTCTCATCTCCCTTCTCACTCCTCCAAAATGGTTTCATCTGAGACACCGCCCCCCCCCCTCCTTCTCCAATAGCTGAAAAGGTAGATGGTAGATGAAGGCCTATGGTAGATGGTAGACCTGTTGGAATCTCCTTCGTAGTCCACTCATGATTTCATTCGGTAGAAAAGCGAGCTAGCCTCTGCCACAATACAGTCTGGAATCCCGCAATAAGCCTATAAATATCAACCTAATCCTATATCTTTCGACCCAATAAAGCTCTGCTTAAAGAGTGCTATACCACAGAGGTCGCTGTGGTCGTCAGTCCCATTGTACTGGGGAGAAGAAGCGACACTCTTCGCCCTCATAAATCCCAAGCTTGTTTCTCTCGTATCCGCAATTAATAAGATAAATAATGAGTGCCACCTGGGGTTAAAGGTAAGCCAAACAAGGCCTCGCTAATTGCAATATATAATGATGGATGGGAGTCTTTCATTGCAGAGATGAATGCAAATGACCATGCGATTTCTTTCATGCAGGCCTCGAGATGGATGTGGATTTGTTATTAATGCGTCTTGTATGATAAGTAGTAGCACACGGGCTTACGGGGGTGGGGGGAAGAGAGGGGGGAGGGGGATTATGCCCCCTTCACCTCCCGGACTCCTCTCCCTTTTCTTCAGACTCGGAAGTGAAGAAGGATAAGCGAGATGATTTGTTTGGGTACTTGTGTTGATTTTACTCTCTCTCTCTCTCTCTCTCTCTCTCTCTCTCTCTCTCTCTCTCTCTCTCTCTTTCTCTCTCTCTCTCTCTTTCTCTCTCTCTCTCTCTCACTCTCTCTCTCTTTTTCGTGTCTCCTTATTTGTCTTCTTGATCCATTTTATATCTCGCATTTCGCTGGTCTTATTTTGTGTGTGTGTGTGTGTGTGTCTGTTTGTCTATCTTACATCCTCGCAATTTTTTTTTTTTTTCCATTCTATTCCTCTTTGCATTTCTCTTTCCTCCTCTTTCACCTTCTCCTCTGTCTTTTTGTTTTTCTCTCTCTCTCCTCCCCCACTTCACTCTCTCTTTCTCTCTCTTTTTCCCTCCCACTTCATCAAACCCATATTTCTCTCCCTTTGTCCTCACTGCAGTGGCGTTCGATCTTTCTCCTTAAACAATTTATTCTATCGATAATAAAGGCAATCGTGAATATTATGATGCAGCATAATTATCAACAAATAAATAAGTCAGTGTTTGAGATGATTAGCATGAAAATATCGAAATCGTTGTGTATTTTCAAAGCAAATTTCGGTTCTAGGCAATTTACAAATTAATAATACATTTTCTGCCAAAAATTTACTGCCGGCAGTTGGCCCCATAAAACATATAATTTAGCTGTTTTTGCGTCGTGCCAAAAGTCATAGAAGCTAATTACGTAATGGTTCACAAATCACGTTAATCGTTTATTAATATGCAGATCGATGGCATGAATCGAGATGCTAATGTTAGCTTGGGAAGAAAAAAAAAGAAAAAAAGAAAAAAAATACAAATCTTTCACGTAATCATATTCCTTCTGTTTAACTGATTTTGAATCGATAAGATGATATAAAAGTAATATGATCCGATAAAACTAAAGAAAAAAAAAATGTGTATAAATAAATATTTAGATAATTAGAGTTATTAATATATATATATATATAGACGGACAGAAAGGTAGATAGAAAGACAGATGGAAAGATAAATAAACAGATAGATAAATAGCTAGACACATAAATACAAAGAAACGGGAAAATGATAGCCATAGATACATAGAAAGAAAGAAAGGAAAAAATATATATATATACATACATATAAACGAAGAAAAAAAAAGAAAAAAAGAAAAAAGAAAGCATACAACCCCCCCCCCCCCCCCCTCTAAAAGAAAAAGAAAAAAAATTAAAAGTCCTCCAAGAGGGCCTCAGCAGAAGAACCCAGAGAGAGGTCGGTCGCAAAAGTCGAGCGGAGAGATAAGCTGCTTGTAACAGTTTCGTGTGTTTAAGTGCGGAATGTGGACGACGACGAATGCGAAATAGAAAGGAGGAAGAGGGTAAGTTGGAGGAGGAAGGAGGTGGGGGACGTAGAGGAGGAGAAAGAGGAGGAGGGGAGAAAAGTAGAAGGAGAAAAGTGAGGGGATAGAAAAAAAGGAGGAGGAGGGCGAAGAGGAGGGGTGAAAAAAAAGATGAGGAGGAGGATGGGAGAAAAGAAGATGAAAACGAATAAAAGAAGAAGGAAAAGTAGGAGGAGATGGAGAAGGAGGAGGAGAAGAAGAGAGAAGCATTAAGAAAAAGGGACTAAGAAGAATAGAAGACAGAGAAAGAGGAAGAACAGGAAGAAGAGAGAAGAAAAAAGGCAAGGAAAAGAAAAAAAGAAAGATGAGGAAGAACAGGAGGAAGAGGAAGAAAAAAGAAAGAAATCAAGACGAAGATCAGTACAAGAAAAAAAAAAATGAAAATTTGTCTCTTACCTATCTGGTTTTGTCAGGCCTTAGAAAAAAAAAAAAAAAAAAAAAAAAAGCAACAAAAAAAAAAGACAGATCTCTAAAAGGCCCCAAGAAAGCGGGTACACTCACACTTTATTTGCCAGTAAAATTAAGATGAACAACCCAAGTGACGACCATTAAATGCCAATAAAGACGTCAGCCAAGTGCTTTGGCGGCCTCGGGAGCTCTCGCGCTCGCTCGCCCGCCCGCAAACTGGTCGTGGGGGCGCGGGGCTCTTCGGAGGGCGGGGCAAGGTGCGTGCAACGGCGAGTGGGGGAGGGGAGGAGGGGGAGGAAGTGGGGGTGGGGGTAGGGGTAAAAAGCGGGGGGAGAGGAGGAAGTGGGGGTGGAGAGAAAGGGGAGGAAGTGGGGGTGGAGAGAAAGGGGAGGAAGTGGGGGTGGGGGTAGGGGGAGGAGAGGAGGGGGTGGGGGTAGGGGGAGGAAGTGGGGGTGGGGGTAGGGGGAGGAAGTGGGGTGGAGAGAAGGGGGTGGGGGTAGGGGGAGGAAGTGGGGTGGGGAGAAGGGGGTGGGGGTAGGGGGAGGAAGTGGGGGTGGAGAGGAAGGGGAGGAAGTGGGGGTAGAGGTAGGGGGAGGAAGTGTGGGTGGAGGTAGGGGGGGTGGGGGTAGAGGGAGGAAGTGGGGGTGGAGAGAAGGGGGTGGGGGCGGGGGTAGGGGGAGGAAGTGGGGGTGGAGAGGAGGGGGTGGGGGCAGGGGGAGGAAGTGGGGGTGGAGAGAAGGGGGTGGGGGCGGGGGTAGGGTGAGGAAGGGGAGGAAGTGGGGGAAGGGGGAGGAAGTGGGGGTGGAGAGGAGGGGGTTGGGGTAGAGGGAGGAAGTGGGGGTGGAGATGAGGGGGTAGGGGTAGGGGGAGGAAAGGGGGGTAGAGAGGGGGTGTTTGCTAAGGTGGTGGTGGTGGTGCGTGTGTGTGTGTGTGTGTGTGTGTGTGTGTGTGTGTGTGTGTGTGTGTGTGTGTTTGCAGGGCGAAGGGAAGGGGTTAAAGAAGGGGGATATGTGTATGTGCGTGTGAGGGGGGGGGGGGTGCAAAGGGGGAAATACCTATGTGCGTGTGCGTTTAATGGCGGAGGGGTGACAGTGTATGTATGTGTGTGTTTGGAAAGAGATATGGAAGTGCGTTTGAGAGGGGGTGGGGTGGGGTGGGGGGTAGCCGTATGTCCTAGTACGTGTACGTATGTTTATAGGTCCAGGTATTCGCATGTGTGTATGTCTGTGTGTACTGGGTGTTAGTCCTCGCGTGTTTTTTTTTGTATTTTTATGGAGCACTGCAACACGTGTTCGAGCGAGGGCGAACAGATTTGTGGAAGAAATAAAATGCACGGAGCGAGGGGAAGGGAGGGGGGGGGGGGGGGGCGGGACGGAGGTAAGGAGGGAGGGTGAAGCAGAGGGAGAGGGAAGGAGGGAGGAAAGGAAAGAAGGAGGGAGGAAGGGAGGGAAGGAGTGGGGGAGAGAAAGGGAGGGAGGAAGGGAGGGAGGGAGGGAGGGAGGGAGGGAAGGAGTGAGGAAGGAAGGAAGGTAGGGAGGGAGAGAGGTAGAAGGAGGGAAGGAGAGGGAGAAGAAGGAAGTTGGGAAGGAAGGGAGGGAAAGAGGTAATGAAGGAAAGAAGAAGGGAGAAGAAAGGAACAAAGGAGGGAGAAGGAAGGAACGAAGGAGGGATTAGGGTGAGAGCGAGAGCGAGAGCGAGAGAGAGAGAGAGAGAGAGAGAGAGAGAGAGAGAGAGAGAGAGAGAGAGAGAGAGAGAGAGAGAGAGAGAGAGAGAGACAGAGAGAGGGGGGGTGAGACAGAGAGAGGGGGGGTGAGACAGACAGAGATATATGAGAGATAGACAGACAGACAGACAGACAGACAGACAGACAGACAGGCACACACACACACAGACAGAAACTGAGACAGAAACAGACACAGTGACAGATACAGAGACAGAGATAGTCAGTCATACAGACAGACAAACGGACGAAAGGACGAACTTACAGACAGATAAACCGGCAACCAGCCCTGCAACCAAGCAGAAGCAGGCACACGGACCGAGAAAGCGCTTGGGAGTGACAGAGGAGAACCGACCCCGACGAGTGGGAGTGGGTGGCGTCTCCGGTGGACGAGGAGGAGTTCGTGTGGGCGCACGGAAGCCCCCGTTCGGCACGTCGCGGCCTTCCCTTAATTTATGATCACGAAGGATCGTTAGGTCAATTAGCGACGATCCGCTCGTTGGGTTTCCGTCGTAAGAACAGGAGAAGGTGAAGGATATAAAAAAGGAGGGGGAGGAACGAAGGAAAAGGATGAATGAATGAAAGAAAGAGAGAATGAGGCAGAGGAAACACCAAGAATTGTCCCCCTTTCCTGCGTCCAAGGCAGAAGACGCAGCGTCCTTGGCCTTACGAGCATTATCGTGACTGGCGTTTTATGGTTGTCTAATGAAAAACAGTCTGGTAATGTGTCCGCGATACAACCGTACGGTAGGCAAACACCACGGCAAGAGGAGGCAGTTGAACCATTAAAGGGCCGTAAAGCTGTCAAGTTGAACCCGGGCTCTTGTGGTCTTGCGGGTCGCCAGCCTCTTTCCCTCTGACAATCTCGCTCAAGAGAGGTG
>NC_061859.1:15407494-15409994 GCF_019202785.1 Penaeus chinensis
AGATAGAAGAAAAGAAAGAGGGGAGGGGAGAAAGAGGAGAGAGAGAGGAAATATAGATGGGAAAGAGGTGGAAAGAGAGGGGTGGGAAAAAAAGAAAAAAAACAGGAGCGAGGGTTTGGGAGAGAGAGAAGAAATATTTAGGAAAGAGGAAGAAAATTAAGAGAAAGAGAGGGTTGAGGGGAATAAGATGTGAGGGTGGAGAGAGAGTGACTGGAGGAGTGATGGTGAGTGAGAGGTGATGATGAGAGAATATAGGATAGAGGAAGATGGAGAGGGGAGGGAGAAAAAAAAGAGGATAAGGAGGGAAAAAACGAAAGAGGAGTGAAAATGAGGGAATTATAGGATAGAGGACAGACGGAAAAGAAGAGAGGGAAGGGAGAAAGAGACAGAAAGAGAGAGTTGGAGGAGTGAGGGAGAAATGAGTGTGAGAAATAATAGATGGAGATATAGGGAAGGGTGTAAGAGACAGGAAAGAAGGATAGATGAGGCGGGGAGGAGATTAGGGGAAAAAAGATAGTGAGGGCGGGGGGAGAGGGGACGGGTGTGAAGATGAGAGAGAAGAAGAAAAGAAAAGATAGAGAGAGGGGGGAGAGGGAGAGAAAAAAAAAAGAAAAAAAGAGAAAAAAAAAAAAAAATATAGATGAGGAAAGAGGAGGAGGGGAAGGAAAGAGAGATGAGAAAAAAAAATATAGATAGAGGAAAGAGAAAAGGAGGGAGAACGAGAGAAAGAGAGAGAGAAAGAGAAGAGAAGAGAGAGAAGAAGGAGAGGATGGGAAGGATGAGGGATGGAGAGAGGGAAGAGAGGGGGGGGAGGGAGGAGAGAAAGGGGAGAAGAGAGGGATGGGAGGAAGAGAGGGAGGAGGGAGAATGAAAGAGAGAGAGAAAGATGAGAGAAAGGAGGAGAGAGTGAATGAGAAAAGATTAGAAAGGAGAAGAAAGATGGAGATGAAAGATTAAATAGAGAGCGAGAGGGAGGGGGGAAGGAAGAGGGAAGAAAAAAAGAGGGAGGGGTCAGGAGGGAGTAAAGAGAATGGGAAGAGGTGAGGGAGTAAGAGTAAGAGAAAAGAAAATGGATAGGGAAAAAAGAAAGAGGAAGGAGAGGGTGAGGGAGGTAACGAGAAGAAATGAGAAATAGTTAAAGAGATAGAGAGGGATTCACGTTGGGAAGGGTGAGAGGAAGGGAGGGAAAGGTAGGAGTAGGAGTGAGGAGACCAATGGCCGAAAGAGATGAGACAAGAGAGGGGAGGGTGGTGAGGAAGTAGAGAGGGGGGTGCAAGGGGAAAGGGAAGGACAGAACAGAGAGAAATGGATAGGGGTTATAGGCAAAAAGGGAACGTCGGGGAAAAAAAATTTTAAGAGTGGGCTTTGCGCACATTAATTTTTTGTGTCGATGTTTTGTGTATTAGGGGGTGCCGGGTACACAAATATGATTACAAAAAAAGTTTGTGCATTCATAGCCACACACACCCTCACTATCTTTGATTTGTTGGTTGGGATATTTTTAATTTGTTTTATATTTATATTTTATTTTTATATATAAAATATTTTATTATATTTATTATTATAAAATATGTAATGTGAATATTATATGTAATTTATATATATTATATGTATTTTATGATTTTATATATATATTTATATATATATATATTTAATATATTTATATATATAAAATATATATATTTTATATTTTATATTATATATTTATATATATATTTATATTATATATATTTATGTATATATAAATATTACCACACACACACACACACATACATATATATATTATATATTATATAAAAATATATTTATATATATATATAATTTATATTATTTTATATATTTATTTAAAATTTTTACAAATTATGTAATGTTTAATATATATATGTATATATATATATTATATATATATATATATTTATTTGTATGTATTATATATTTCATATATTTTTTATATTTATTTATTTTTATTATATAAATATATGTAAATGTGAATATTATTTATGTGTATTATATATATATTATATTATATATATTGATATATATATATATATATATATATATGTATGTATGTATATATAGTTATATATAATTATATTTATTTATATATATAATATATGTAAATGTGAATATATATGTTTATATATATATATTATATATATTTATATATACAATATACACACACACACTCCACATTTCATATACATTTACATAAAATATTTGTGTGTGTGTTATATATGTATATATATATAATTTATATATATATAATGTTTTGTGTGTGTTTTGTGTTTTGTGTGTGTGTGTGTTGTTTTGTGTGTGTGTGTGTGTTTGTGTGTGTGTCGGGGTGTCTGTTTGTGTGTATAT
Organism: Penaeus chinensis; assembly: GCF_019202785.1. Taxonomy (NCBI): domain Eukaryota; kingdom Metazoa; phylum Arthropoda; class Malacostraca; order Decapoda; family Penaeidae; genus Penaeus; species Penaeus chinensis. Next base: position 15,409,856 of record NC_061859.1, read on the forward strand.
TATATATATATATATATATATATTTAATTATAAAATATATATTTTCATATATTTATTATTTTTATATATATATATATAATATATATTATATTTTATATATATACAAACCACAGATGATAGAGAGAGGAAAAGAGACAGA
>NC_061859.1:15422494-15424994 GCF_019202785.1 Penaeus chinensis
TCTCTCTCTCTCTCTCTCTCTCTCTCTCTCTCTCTCTCTTTCTCCTGTCCCTCTCCTCTCTCTTACTCTCTTTGTCTCTGTATCTGCCTCTCTCTCTCTATCTCTTTTTCTCCATCTCTCTCCTGCCCCTCTCCCCTCTCTTTCTTCCTTCCAACTTTCTCTCTTTTTACTTGCCGTCTCTCCTCTACTTTTCTCCCCATTTATATATCTCTTTCTTCTCATCCCCCTCTCTCTCTCTTTGTCTTTCTCTCTCTCTCTTTCCCCTTTTTCTCTCATGCAACCACTTTCTCTCTATTTTCTCTACTACTTTTCGCTCTGTTCCTTTTTCCTCTCCTCTTCCTACTCCATTCTTCCTTTCCTATAACGTTTGCTCGTCTCTTTTTTCTCATCTCCTTTCTCCCTCCTTCCCCTTTCTTTCCACCTCCTTCCCCGTTCCCTCCTATCTCCTTCCTTTTTCCCGTTTCCTTTTTAGCCATTATCTGTTTTCCCTTTTCTCGTCCTCCTCCCCTTCTCACTCTTACCTTCTTTCCCTCTCTCTCCTACCTCCTTTCCTTTCCCCTCTCTCATTCTCCCCTCCCATCGCCCCCCTTCCCCTCTCTTTTCTCTACCTTCCCTTCCCTTCGTCCTCCTCCTCTCTTCCCTTAGCCCTCCTCTTCCCTTTCCTTCGTCCTTCTCCTCCTCCCCCCATTCTCTCGCTCTCCTCCTCCTCCTCACTTCTCCTCGCTCTCCTCCCCTCTTCCCTTAGCACTCCTCCTTCCTTTCCCTCGCTCTCCTCCCTCTTTCCCTTCGTCCCCCTCCCTCCTTCTCCTACGCCCCCCTCCTACCTTCCCCTCGCTCCCCTCCCCCCCAATCTCCCAATCCTCTAAATGCCGATGAACCATGTCCCAAGTTTGCAGTCTTCCATGGACCAAAATTTCTCCTTTCTGCCATATCTCCTTTTCCCCCTTTTTTTTTCGTTTTTTTGTGCCTCTCGCTAAAATTTCCTCTCTCCCTTCCCCTGCCCAACCCCCTTCCCCTCCCCTATCCTGTCCTCTTTCCCATGCTTTCTCTCACCTACCCCCCCCACCTCCTCCCACTCCAGCCCGCTTAACCCACCCTCCCCCCCACCATCCCACCCCATTTTCCCCTCCCCTTTCCCCTCCTCACCCCCCTCACCCCCCAGGCCTCCTGCTGCTCCTACGCCTTCTAACACTTCCAAGTCAGATTTATCCGACCCTATTTCGTACTCTGCTCTCCTCCCCCCTCTCTCACCCTTCTCCTCTCCCCCCTCTCTCGCCCTTCTCCCCTCACCGTCCCCCTTCTCTCACCCTCTCCCCTCTCCCTTGGTATCCTCTCCCTCCCTTTTCCCCTCCCCTCCCTTTACCCTGCCTTCCCTCTCACCCCCACCCCCACCCCCACTCACCCCCCTGCCCTCCCTCTTTCCCCACCCCCACCCCCACTCACCCCCCCTGCCCTCCCTCTTTCCCCACCCCCACCCCCACTCACCCCCCCTGCCCTCCCTCTTTCCCCACCCCCCACCCCCACTCACCCCCCCTGCCCTCCCTCTTTCCCCACCCCCACCCCCTCTCACCCTCCTGCCCTCCCTCTTTTCTCCATCTCTTATCCACCCCTTTCCCCCTTTCTCCCTCCCACTCTCCTCTCTACCTCCTCCCTCCCACTTTCTTTCTTGTCCCTCTTCCTGCTTTCCCTCGTCGTTCGTGTCGTTGTTATTACTGTTTTTGTTGTTATTTGTATTATCATCATTTTTATTCTTATTGTCATTATTATTATCTATTGTTTTGTTATATATTATTATCATTATCAGCATTTGTTATGATTATTATTATGATTATTATTATTATTATTATTATTTTCATCCTGATATTATTATTATCACCATGATATTATTATTATCAGTATTATCATTATTATTATTATTATTATCAATATTTTTATTTTTATTATCTATTATTATAATTCTTCCTCTTATTGTTCTTCTTATATTTTTTATCATTATTATTATCAATAGTAGTAGGAGTACTATTGCTATTATCATCATTAACATTACCATTATTATTAACATTATTACTCTCATCATTATCATTATCATTGTTATTATTATTGTTATTATCATTGTTATTATTATTATCATTATTATTATCATTATTATTATTATTATTATTATTATTATTATTATTATTATCATTATTATTATTATTACTATTATTATTATTATCATTATTATTATTATAATTAATACCATTATCATTATTATTATTATCATTGTTATTATTATTGTTATTATTGTTATTATCATAATTATTATTATTATATTTTTTAATTATTTTTGTATTATCATCATTATCATTATTACTACTATTATCATTATCATTATTATTACTGTCATTATTAACGTTGAAATTTAATACTGCTATTATCATTATCATTATTACTTTTATTATTATTATCACTATTATTATCATTATCATTATTGTTATTATTATCGTTATCAACATTATTA
>NC_061859.1:15462494-15464994 GCF_019202785.1 Penaeus chinensis
AACATGCAAAGAAGAAGAATAAATCAAGTAATTATAAATTATGGTATATATAAATATAGGAGTATGTTCATGTGTGTGCGTGTGTGTGTGTGTGTGTGTGTGTGTGTGTGTGTGTGTGTGTGTGTGTGTGTGTGTGTGTGTGTGTGTGTGTGTGTGTGTGTGAGTGTGTGTATATATATATATATATATATAATACAATATAATATGATATAACATAATACATATACGCCTTTCTTCATAAAAAGTAAGGGAAAACAAAGCCAAATTCCCTTTTATTTCTACATATATTTACTCACATAACAACGGCAGTATTTATGCTAAAACATAAGTTCCATCAAATCCCATTTCCTTAACACATTCAAAGTAGTTAGCAATCATGGATGAGAAAGATTATATACCCCGTTCCTTGTCCCAAAAACTGCACAGTCAGACGTGCTCATTGATTGTCTGTGTGGCCAGTTAATGCTCTTAACAGATCTTGGAGTTGACCGACAGAGCAGGGTTATAACACATGACGTGCCAGACTAAACCACGGGGTGCGTTGGATATGCACTTAACTTTTTAAGATATGCGGTGTGTGAGAAAGCTACTGACTGAAAATGGAATTGCTCCCGTGACTTTCTGTATGTCCGTCTATCTGTTTCTGTTTTTGTCTGTGCTGTCGTCTGTCTGTCTTTCTCTTTATATGTCTGTCTGTCTGTCTGTCTGTCTGTCTGTCTGTCTCTGTCTCTCTCTCTCTCTCTCTCTCTCTCTCTCTCTCTCTCTCTCTCTCTCTCTCTCTATCTATCTATCTCTATATCTATTTCTCTTTCATGTTAAGTAACTCACCGGAAAAGAAATATGCGTGTGTGTGTGTGTGTGTGTGTTTCTGACGTATATTTGACCTTCAAAATAACCATAACTTATCTTTTACAATTCCTGAAGCTATGTTCAAAACAACTTTCCGAGCGTGATGTGAATTACTTGCGTGTTTTATCGCGTGAGGTAACAAGGGCTAGGTTTTGCTACATGGTATATATACAATAAAGAAAAGACAAGCAAGCAATATTTGTTCAGACAATGATGAGGATTTTTTAAAAATCACTGAAATTGGGAAAATAACAGCGTATAATACACACAAACACAAAAATTCATAAACACACACACACAGACAAACATACACACACGCATATGTACGTGTATATATAAATAAATAAATATATATATATATACATATATATATATATATATATATATATATATATATATATATATATGTGTGTGTAATTTTTTTTTTTTTTTTTTTTTTTTTTTTTTTTTTTTTTTTTTTTTTTTTAGCCTTTCGTTCCACTGCAGGACATAGGCCTCTCTCAATTCACTATTGAGAGGGTACATGGCAGTGTCACCCTTGCCTGATTGGATGCCCTTCCTGATCAACCCCGGTTCGGCGCGTTAACACTTGTGCCACGGCGGTGACTTCCCCTACGACACCAGCGTTTGACTTCTCAAGGCGATATGTCGTTTTCTCAGAGCGCTGGCATTTTTACGATCGGCACGACGGGGAATTGAACTCGGGACCACACTGGACTATCGCGGCAATCGGATATATATATATATATATATATATATATATATATATATATATATAAATATATATATACATATATATATATAAGAATATATATATATAGATAGAGATATATATATATACACATATGTATATGTATATATATATATATATATATATATATATATATGTGTGTGTGTGTATATATATATATATATATATATAAATATATATATATATATATATATATGTATACATACATATATATACATATATATATATATATATATATATATATATATATATATATATATATATATATATATTTATATATATATATACACACACACACACACACATGATATAAATCACTCGACTATTAAGCACGCTTAGTACGTGTAACAGGCTCAGCACGGGACTCCTGCCGAAACGCCGGCATTCCCACCGATAGCCATGTCCTCCTCGCATGACCGAACGCAGCCCATTCAAGCGGGGCATGATTGCTACTCGCATTTCCTTCGTTAAATGTTGAATGTTTCCTTAGTTCCGTGGCAGTTATCCAATCAGCTAATCTATAGTTTCCGATTATCCTAACATGCTGAATCCTCGAACGCAAATTTCTTCTTATATGAATACATTTCTTGTGGATAATCTCGCCTTCGAAATTAGTCAATGGTTAATGCCCCTTCATCCCTTCCTCCTTCCTCTCTTCTGCCAGATCCTCTCCCCCCCCCCCCCCTTTTTTTTTTCAAGTGCCGACCTTAACTTTCTTCTCACACCTGGCTGGGGAGATGATCTGGCATGCTTATGAATGTGTGTGTGTGTGTGTGTCTGTGTGTGTGTGTGTGTGTGTGTGTGTGTGTGTGTGTGTGTGTGTGTGTGTGTGTGTGTGTGTGTAAGAGAGAGAGAGATAGATTGGTAGATAGATAGATAGATAGATAGATAGAGAGAGAG
>NC_061859.1:15479994-15482494 GCF_019202785.1 Penaeus chinensis
ATGACTTACATCTTTACCATTCTACTTATTCTTAAGATGTCTTTCTAAGTACCGCTTGAGCCTGATAGTTTCCCGTCGACTCTTTGCTATACGCCCTCTCTATCTAATTATAACAGACATATCAGAATCAGAAAACTTGAAATACACCAACGACGTGATTTAAGATTTACTTGTCAAATAATCAGTTCCACTTGTGACGTCAGAGATATGAGCGACTTTTAACTGTCAGCATTATTTCCTGAAGCCATGAAAATATTATCTAGCAATTAAACCTTCAAGGTGTTTCATTAAGTCCTCCGTTTGCTCACTCAGCCATTATAATGATGAGGGTAAGAGTCTCATACATTGTATTTAGTGCAGGAAGTACGAAAAGTCGATTCTGTGTTTGTGGTGTTTGATCTGACTAAGGGATCCTTTTTTTTGTCTCTTATGGCATTTATAGTTTCGGTTTCATATAGTTTTATAGTGGATGGGAGAGTGAAGGACAGAGGGAGGAGGAGGGAGAGGGGAATGGAGAGGGGAAGAAAGCGTGAAGGAGAGGGGGAGGAAAAAGATAGGGAGGGAATGGGTGAAGGAGAAAGAAAGGGAGATAGTGATGGAGAGGGGAGACGGAAAGGAAGAAGGCGAGGAAAAGAGAGAGAGAGAGAGAGAGAGAGAGAGAGAGAGAGAGAGAGAGAGAGAGAGAGAGAGAGAGAGAGAGAGAGAGAGAGAGAGAGAGAGAGAGAGAGACAGAAAAAGACAGTACAGCACACATATAACGAACAAATTAATATAAAAGAGAGAAAACAATAACAAAGAAGAAAAAGGGAGGAAAACGGAAAAAAAGCAATAAAAAGACAAATAAAGAAGACGAAAGACTAAGAAAGTAGAACGAAGAATCAGGAAACGAACGAGAAATGAAACGAAAAGAATCACCTACATATTTAGACATGATAATGTTGCAACCTCTCCCGGAAACGTCGCTCCTTCTCACTTATTTTTCTCCCTTTAAACGCCTCGAGAAAGGAGAAATCACCGGCAGGTACCTCCCAGGCGGGGATGGCGATAGTGAGGCGATGGTGAGACGATGGTGAGGCGATGGTGGAGTGATGGTGAGGCGTTGGTGAGACGATGATGGAGTGATGGTGAGGCAATGGTGAGGTGATGGTGAGACGATAGTGAGGCGATGGTGAGGAGATAGTGAGTTGATGGTGAGGCGATGGTGAAAGTTGGTGGCACTATGATTTGGTAACATTGTGGCGATAGGTATAATGGGAGCGCTGTGGTGTTAATCGTGGCGTTAGTATTGTTGTAGAATTTAATGCTGATAATGCTGATAAATGTAGTAGTAATAATAATAATATTGATCATATATAAGGAATCATAACATTCTTAACAGTATCATTATCATTATTACTGCTATTACTCTTAATATTACTATTATCATTATCATCATTATCATCATTATCATTAATATCCATCGCGTGTCTGTAGGATAAGTCAGTATAATTTTTGGTTTGATAAAAAGAAGAAAAAAATGTATTTGAGAAAAGAAAAAACATTAATTTACTTAATTTGGATTTTTTCTTCTATATGAAAAAAAAAAAAATCGTCCCATTTCCCAGCTACGCCTCTGATTTATCATCTTTATCATTATTATTTTTTACTTTTAGATTTGTTAGTTATTACTGTTGTTATTATTATTACTATCGTTAGGAAGTAATATCAGTGCTCTTATCTAACCATCCTCTGTATCATCTTAAACATCATTATTTTGCGTATTACCTTTATATCATTATTATAGTTACTGCCATTATTATTATAATTATTATCATTATTATTATTATTAATATTATTATTATTATTATTATTATTATTATTATTATTATTATTATTATTATTATTAATATTATTATTATTATTATCATTACGATTAAATTATAAAATAATGATAATAATAATAATAATGATAATAATAATAATAATAATAATAATGACAATAACTATAATGATAACTATAACTATATTGATATAAAGGTAATAACCAAATTAATGATGAAATAACAACAACAACAACAGCAAGAATAATAATGGTGATACAAATTTAAATAAAAAGTAATAATAATGATGATGATAATAATAATAATAATAATAACAATAATAATATTGATAATAATGATAATAACAATAATATTAATACAAATAAGATAATAATAATAACAACTACAACAATAATAATAATAATAATGGTGATAATAATGAAATAAAAAGTAATAATAATGATAATGATAATATTAGGAATAATGATAATGATAAAAATAATAATAATGATGGTGATGTTATTATCGTTATTATCATTGTTGTTGTTGTTGTTATTATCATGATTTTTATTATTATTTTTATTATTATTATTATTATTGTTATTATTATTATTATTATTATTGTTATTATTATTATTATCATTATTATTATTATTATTATTGTTATTATTATTATTGTCATTATTATTATTATTATTATT
>NC_061859.1:15507494-15509994 GCF_019202785.1 Penaeus chinensis
GTAAGGTAAGAAAAGGGTGGAAAGGGTAAGAGAGGGGGATGGCATGGAAGAAGAGGATAGAGAGGGAAGGTAAGGAGTCACGGAGGGAGAGGGTGTGGAGGAGGAAAAGGATGGGAGGAATAGAAGAGAACAGATAGAACAGAATAAGAGGAAAGAAGGAGGAAGCGGAGACCACAGGAAGGGAAAAAAGGAACGGGAGAGAGCACAGGAGGAGAAAGGGAGGGAATAGCGCTGAAAGGAAGGACGGAAGGAAGGAACACAGAAGGAAAGCGCAGAGGAAGACTAGAGGAAGGAAGGGAAGGAGCAAAGTAGAAAAGCGTAAGGAAGAGAGAGAGAGTTGAGAAGAGCGGGTGAGAATATTTTTCCATGGCGTTTAATAGCGTATCCACGGAGATATTGTCAATGATTCATGCAATGTCGCTGCCATGGCCTTGACTGTATATTCCAGAACAGTTGTCTATCTGTGACTTAAGAGCATGAAATGATATGGACGCGGATGATGTGTGTGTTTTAAGAACTTGTCTGTGGAATCAAACTTTTATTTAGTCTTATCCAGCAACAGTTTTTTTTTTCTTCTCTATCTTCTCTTACTTTAAGATTAGTTTATCAAGAAAGAAGAACTGCACACACACACACACACATACACACACACACACACACACACACACACACACACACACACACACACATGCACACGCACACATGTACACGCACACATGCACACGCACACATGCACACGCATAATCACGCACGCCCACAAGCACACGCACATGTACATGCACACACACACACACACACACACACACACACACACACACACACACATATATATATATATATATATATACGACAAGAATCGACTGTCTTTCTCCGTCCTCCAACCTCCAAGGTTCATTCAAAATTAATGAAAGAAAGAAAAAAGCCCACGAAACAAGCGATCGATCGCCCCCGTTCAACCCGCGACTCCTCGACTCGTCTTCCAAACCGTCTCTTCCCATCGTCTCATTTAATCATCACCTCTAATCATCTCCCATTAACGCTGGTGTCTGCTGCCGTCGCCGATCGTTTCGTTCCTTCATGCGCGGTGCCAATTTGCCGTGGCACTTATACCTTGTTTGTTGGTTTAAACTTCTGATGGGCGAACAACCGCACGCTGACAGTTCATTCCTCAAGCGGTTGTTGTTCGAACAGTTCGGAACAGTTGATGATCCATCCGCATTGCAAGTCTGAGTGGAGCAGTTGCAAGGCTTTGAAGGACGAGTGACTGCGTCGATTTGCATACGTTGCATTTTTTATATGCATGGTCGATATTGGTGATCAATTCTGAAAGCAGAAGAAGAAAAAAAGAAAGAAATGGATCAGTCTTTGATGTAAATGATTTATGTGACCATTCGAAACATCATCAGCTGTATTGAGAGGCGATTCATCTTAGTGAAATATGTCCTTCATGCATAACTCAAGGATGAAGTTCTTGATGGTACACGGTTTGTCTTTTGCATTATCCATGTTTTGGCAACGAAAAAAAAAAAGAATGTACAAACTTTATGAAAAAGGTTTTTGTTTACTTACTTGAATCGGGTACGAACTTGTAGTAGTCGATATATTTGATTTATTGCCCACGATTAATTTCAGAAGTACGTGTATGATCACATGAATGTTATTTTTTTGTACATTCCCTTGAGATTTACGAAGAAGAAAGATAAAAGAAAAATAAGAGGAAGAAGAACATTATAGAAGAACAGACAAGAGAAAAGAGAATAAGAAAATTAAAGAAGCAGAAGTAGGGATAAAGAAACAAAAGAAGTAAAAGATAAAGAAGAAGAAGGAGGAGGAGTAGATGAAGAAAAAGAAGAAGAAGGAGGAGGAGGAGAAGAATAAGAATAAAAAGAAGAAGAAGAAGAAGCAGAAGAAGAAGAAAAAGAAGAAAAAGAAGAAGAAGCAAAAGAGGAAGAAACAACTTTCTGCTGTCGAAAATTAAGTCTCCTCTTTAAGTCGTGAAATTGAATCGCAAACAAAATGGGAATAGCACACCCGCGGACAAACAAATAATAAGCCTAATTAGTAATGAAGCACTTCTGCTAAGTGTTTATTAATGAGCCGCCTTCCTCCCCCTTAAGAGATCCTGCATCACAAAAAACACACACACACACACAATCGCTTCGGGAAGTGTGCCCACTCATGCATTTGTACATACGTATTGCAACATTTTTATACACGGTTGCAAGAGAGCCTGGCGCTTAGCCGTGTACATATGCAATACGTGCAGCCAAAAGATCATTTATGAATATATATTCCTTCATGTCCATCGTACACATGTACATACTCAAGAACCGACAAAAGCATAGACACATGCACGTACGAGCTCAATTATTTAACACGTGAAGCAATGCATACAGAGGCATAGGCGTATACATCAGTCATATACGTAGATATTCTATCGTCTGTTTCCGAGCAAAACGTAGGTACACATATAAATAGGTATAAGTATAAAAGTACGATC
>NC_061859.1:15523111-15525611 GCF_019202785.1 Penaeus chinensis
TTTCTTTTTTTAATTCCCTTGTCTTGTTATAATTTTTTATTATCTCCTTTGATGTTGTTCTTGTAATCATCAATATCATTATCATTATCATCATTATCGTTGATATTATTGTTCTCTTGCTGTTGCTATTGCTTTTATAATTAATGCTATCGTCACTGTCATTATTTCTATCATTTTTATCCTTTTCGGTATTAATAGTTATATAATAATTATCACACCATATTCTGAATACAAAAAGTCAGGAAAAATAAGACAAAATAAAAAAAGACAAGAAGGAATTACACTCAAACCACCCTCCCCCTCCCTTCCCCCTCCCCCTCCTCCCTCCCCCTCCCTTCCCCTCCCTTCCCCTCCATTCCCCTCCCTTCCCCATCCCGCCCCATCTCCGCCGAAAAAAAGGGCGTCGCTAGTGAAGATAGACGCCCTCAGTGCAGAGAAACGCTAGTAGTAATCACGCTATTGACGATAATCATAATAACGCTGATGTTAATCCCCATGGCCACGATAGCGCACAAAAAACGGATAATTGTGATGAATATGATAATAGCCCCACAAGTGATGATGATGATAATGCATTGGCAGCAACATCGAGCCTTAATCCTCTGGCAATCTATAAAAGCCTCGGTTAATTCAATAGACTGCAAATATAAACATTCAATAAAAGTTCGTATCGATATAAATAAGAATGAAAACACCGGCCACTCACACGACTGATGGAGGGAAATAAATCACGAGAGGAACAATAAATAAAGAAAAAAAGCGGGGGAAAAAAGCGACGAAAAACACATACATGAACACTTTCCAAACAGCTGACGATACCCCTCCCCCTTTACCCCCCCCCCAACCCTTCCTGTCCCTCCTTCTTCCCCCCCGTCCACCTTCCCTCCTTCTCCCTTCCCTCCTTCCCCCTTCCCTCCTACCCCCCTACCCCCAGTCTCTCTTTTTTATCGTGTATATTTTCCCCAATTTTACAACTACCATCTAATACAATAACACACAAACTCTAGACACATGATACACTCTACTAACACTACGCTTGGCTAATGTAAAACACGTTGATTGCTTCAAATCAGAGGTTATAAACATTTACAAAATCTTGAACTACTGGAGGAAGTACCTGCCCATAAATCGTGTTTTGAGTTACAACTTGAGGAAACACAAATTTGGGCCCCCCTCGCGCGTACCCCGTCTAGCTATCTCCCCCCCACACTCTATCTTCTTCCTCTGTTCCTATCCCTCTCTCTTTTCACAGTGTCCTCTATTTGTCCCCCCCCCCCCCCTATTTCTCCCCTCTCTCTCTTCTCCTTCCCCCTTCTCCCCTCTCTCTCTTCTCCTTACCCCCTCTCCCCTCTCTCTCTTCTCCCTCCTCCCTCTCAATTTCTGTCTCCCCCCCTCTTCTCTCCCCCAACCCCCCACCCCTGTCCCTCCCCCTTCCTCTACGGCCCCTCTCTGAAGCGCAGGTTCGTTGGTCAAATAAATATTTTATGCGTTGGCAACATAATGACGCGAAGGCTGCTGGTGTGTGATATTTTTAACTTTATATATTCTTGCATTTCTTCATGTATCGAACTCTTACATTTAATAAGGATTATAATAATGGTAATAATAATAATAATAATAATTATTATCATTGTTATTATTATTATCATTATTATTATTATCATTACTATTATTATAATCATTATCATTATGATAACAATAATAACAATAATGATAATTAAAATGATTATAAGAAAAATTATAATGACAATGATAAAGATTATAATACAACAATAATAATGATGATGATGATAATAATAATAATAACAATAATAAGGGTAATGATAATATCAATAATAATAAAAATAATAATAATAATGATAATAATAATAATAATAATAATAATAATAAAAAATATAATGATAACAGCACTATTAATAATAATGATTGCAACTATTATTACTACTATAATACAAACAATAATTACAATAACGATAATGACAGTAATAACAATAATGATTATTATAATAATAAAATAATAACAATGATAATAGTAATGACAGTAATGATAAAGAATGATAATGGTAATAATATTGATAATAATAATAATAATAACAACAATAATAATAAAGATAGAAATAATAACAATAATAGAAAAAAAAATGATAACATAATACTGACAACATTAATGATAACAATAATAAAAATATTAGTGATGATAATATTAATAATTATGATTATAGTTTTAATAATGATAATTATAATTATTATAATAGGGATAAAGAATAATAATAATAATAATAATAATAATAATAATAATAATAATAATGATAATAATAATAATGATAATAATAATAATAATAATATGAATGATAATAATAATAATAATAATAATAATAATAATAATAATAATAATAATAATAATGATAATAATAATAATAGTAATAATAGTAATAGTAAAAAAGAATATAATAATAATAATGATGAAAATAATAATAGAAATGATAAAAATAGTAACAAT
>NC_061859.1:15540611-15548111 GCF_019202785.1 Penaeus chinensis
TCCAGTTTATTAGATTGTTGGATAATGGGTCATTTTCTCTCTCCTTTTTTTTTTCTTTTCAGGTGTTTTTTGTGAAAGATGTTCAGAAGCACACGAAGGTTCCCCGAGGTGATTGAGGGAGCCCATGTCATATCCGTCAGCGGTAAGATCAGCTGTAATCACATTCCTTATCGGGGTATTGATTCGGTGAACGGGAGGAAGTTTGTTGGCGAAGTGCGTGTTTGTTGGCCAAGCGAGTGTGTTTGGCGAGGAGGGTTTGATTGTGTGTGTGTGGCTTTGTTGGCTAAAGGAGTGTGTTTGATTGTGTGTGTCTGGTTTTGTTGGGTTAAGGAGTGTGTTTGATTGTGTGTGTCTGGTTTTGTTGGGTTAAGGAGTTTGTTTGATTGTGTGTGTGGCTTTGTTGGTTAAAGGAGTGTGTTTGATTGCGTGTGTGTGGCTTTGTTGGCTAAAGGAGTGTGTTTGATTGTGTGTGTGTCTTGCTTTGTTGGGTTAAGGAGTGTGTTTGATTGTGTGTGTCTGGTTTTGTTGGCTTAAGGAGTGTGTTTGATTGTGTGTGTGGCTTTGTTGGCTAAAGGAGTGTGTTTGATTGTGTGTGTCTGGTTTTGTTGGCTAAAAAAGAGTGTTTGATTGTGTGTGTGGCTTTGTTGGCTAAAGGAGTGTGTTTGATTGTGTGTCTGGCTTTGTTGGCTTAAGGAGTGTGTTTGATTGTGTGTCTGGCTTTGTTGGCTAAAGGAGTGTGTTTGATTGTGTGTGTGGCTTTGTTGGCTAAAGGAGTGTGTTTGATTGATTGTGTATGGCTTTGTTGGCTAAAGGAGTGTGTTTGATTGCGTGTGTGTGGTTTTGTTGGCTAAAGGAGTGTGTTTGATTGTGTGTGTGGCTTTGTTGGCTAAAGGAGTGTGTTTGATTGCGTGTGTGTGGCTTTGTTGGTTAAAGGAGTGTGTTTGATTGTGTGTCTGGCTTTGTTAGCTAAAGGAGTGTGTTTGATTGTGTGTGTGTCTTGCTTTGTTGGGTTAAGGAGTGTGTTTGATTGTGTGTGTGTGTTCCTTTGTTGATTATAGGAGTTTGTTCGATTCTATGTCTGTTCTTTTGTTGGCCAGGGGAATGTGCTTGATTGTGTGTGTGTGTGTGTTTGTTGGTCAAGAGTATTAGACAAATAATGTGTTCTTTTGTTTGAGTAAGTGTGTCTAGGGAGTGTTTGTTTCCTAAGCGAGTGTGTTTGATCCCTTTATTGACCAAGGGAATAAGATTAATTCTATGTGTATGTTCTTTCGTTGGCCGAGTGTGTGTGTTTGACAAAGAATATGTGCTTTTGTTAGCTAAGTGAGTGTGTCTTGGGTGTTGGTGCATGCTTCTTTGTTGGCCAAGATTGTGAGTTTGACAAAGAGTGTGTTCTTTTGTAGGCCAATTGTGTGTCTGATTCGGTGTGTCACTATTTACTGGCCAAGGAAGAGCGTTTGATCTCTGTGTTCTTTTGCTGACCAAGAGAGTATATTTGGGTGTGTTTGAATCAATGTGTGAATGTTCTTTGTTAGTGAAATGAGTGTGTTTTGATTCACCTGGCTATGTGCATGTGTCAGTAAACCCCTTTATTTCTGCATGTGTTTTAATGTTGATATATGCTTGTATTTGCATCATTGTTTCCTGAATATAAACGAAGAATTTGACTACATCAGATTTAAACACAATTACACAGCACACAAACAAACGCATACCCAACACCCACACACACAATACCCATCTCCAAAGAACTAGCAGACAATAGCAAAAAAGCAGGACCTGGAAAAAAAACACCAAATAAAAGAGAGAAAGAGGATGGCTAAAAGGACATAACATTAATTAGGAAGAGGAGATACGGTTCCAGAGGCGAGAAAAGTAAAGAGCTCGTTTCGGTAGAAGGTTTTGCTCATGCCGCCTTTGAAGTGAGACAAGAGAAAGTGCCACGTTTGCCATTCTACAAGGAAGAAATGGCATATTCAATAATCAATACTACTGGTGCCCCAAATATTTCAAAAGGAGGTGTGGAGGGGGCTAGTCTCCCCTTTTCTCCTCCCTCTCCCCCCCCCCCACCCTTCTCTCTCCCTCTCTCTCTCTCTTCTCTTTCTATTGCCCCTCTTTTAGTTCTTTATTCTTTCTCACTCTTTGTCTCTCTCTCTGTCTCTTTCTCTCCATCTATCTGCCTGTCTATATATCTGTCTATATATCTATAGACCCATCTATCAATCTATCTATCTACCTATCTATCTATCTGTGTGTCTATTTATATATCTATTTGTCTGTATGTCTGTCTGTCTGTCTGTCTGTCTCTCTGTCTGTCTCTCTGTCTGTCTGTCTGTCTATGTATCTATCTATCATCTATCTATCTCCTTTTTTCTTTCTTTCTCTTTTTCTTTGTCTTTATCTCCCTAACGTCTCCTTATTCAGTCACTTCTTACAGGAAGTGAAAGACGGAGGAAGGAAAGAAATAAGAAAGAGGAGAGGAAGGCGGAGGTAACGACAGGAGAAAGGGAGGGTCGAAGAAGAACAGGAGGGAATGAAAGAGGGAAGGAGAAAGAGCAAGAAGCGAGAGAGAGGGGGTTTCAGCTGAAGAGGGAGGGAAGGCTGTATAGTCTAGCCCAGAAATACTTGTCTGTAGCTGATTCTTGGTGTTTAAACGGTAGAGTTGAGTGTATTTTTTCACTAAGTCCCTCGCCTAGAAACAGATTTTTTTTTTTTTTTTTTAGTTCTTTTCTTTTCTTTTCGCTTCTCTTTCTTTTCAGGGTAGATCCTCCCAAAACACAGATTTGGCAGAGCTTACGACACATTCCCAGAGCATTTGAGGGTAAACAAAAACATCCTTATAATTAGCAGTCTCAGACGTACTTTAGTAAGGAGACAAAAAATAAATAACCAGTATTTATTCATTATTCTATGAATTATATAATTTTCTACGATTTATATATCATATTTAGACGATAATTCTAGCGACAGAGATATAAAATTTTCCCTCCTCTTCTTGCTTAAAAAAAATATATATATAAAAAATATAACCCAGTGGCACTAACGACCTCGGTGAATGACGCACGACCTATTGTAACCCAACAAATAAGTGTCAAAACAGCGTTTGATGTATATTCACCATGTCAAATTATGGGTGAAAAATGACCAAACATGTGCTAATGACTGGATTAGGATATCAATAGCACGAGGGATTGTTTTTATTTAAACCATAGATACAGCACAGAAGCCTTTGTAATACGCTGCTGTTAATATGTGCCTCGGTCCATGGCTCGTTATGGAGGGCTATCAACTCATGTGGGAATGAAGCAGAAAAAAAGATATAAGCACTCGTAAATAGAGAATTAATCCGCGCTTATTTTCTGGGTTTATAATTATTACGATTAATATCATTAACGTTATGATTAATACTGTTGTTGTTTTTTCTTTGTTGTTGTTATGATAGTATTAAAGATATTGATGATAATAATAATAGTAATAATAATAATAATAATAATAAAAATTATAATAATAATAATAATAATAATAATAATAATAACAATAATGGTAATAATAATGATAAAATAAATAATACAAATAGTAATAATGATAATTATAGTAATCATTATTATTATCATTAGTAGTTGTAGTAGTAGCATCGCCATCACTATCATCCTTATTATTAGTGTTGCTATTATTATTATTGTTATCATTACTAATAATATTATTATCATTATTGTTATCATTATTATAATTATTAATACTATTATAGTAATCATTATTATTATCGTTATTATTACCATTAAAATTATGACTATTATTGCTACTGTTATTATTATTATTATCATTATTATTTTCATTATTATTATTAGTTATTATTATTATTATTATTATTAGTATTATCATTATTATTATTATTATTATTATTATTATTATCATTATTATTATCATCATCATTTTACTAATATAATTATTATTATCATCATCTTCACTATCATCATTATCATTATCATTATTGCTATTGTCATCATTATCATAATCACCATCACCACATCATCATTAATATCATTATTATCACAATAACAACATAATATTGATAATGAATGATAATGATAACAAAATACGAAAATGATATCAGACAGACAAATAACGAGAAATGTAATAATAAAACAAAGAGGGAATGGCATAAACGCACAAAAAAAGAGAGAAAATACGTAGAACTGAAATGCCAGAGAAAAACAAATAACTTAGCCATGATACGGATAGAAGAAAAAGAAAGAAAAAAAAACGTAATGAAAACGGTGAAAGGAAAAGGCAAAAAGTAGAAAAAAAAATGAAAAAAGAGAGAGAGAGACACCAATAACGAAGATGGAGAGCGTGAAATCAAAGATAAGAGGGACATAGACAGCGAAAGAAAATCTAAGAGTAAGAGGAGAAGGAGAAAGAAGACAGGTGATGAAGGGGGAAATGGAACGGAATTCGAAAGAGAAGGGAAGGAAGCTACCATGCTAAAATTAATGGCCTTTCCTTACTCTGCAGGTTTTCCTATCCTAACCCACGCACGTGTACGTACACACAGACGCACCCGTACATAAGTTTGCTTACACAAGAACATACATACCCAATTAAATACATATATAAATATTTATACACGAACATACACACACACACACACACAGAGAGCGAGAGAGAGAGAGAGAGAGAGAGAGAGAGAGAGAGAGAGAGAGAGAGAGAGAGAGAGAGAGAGAAGGGGGGAGGGGGGGAGGGAGGGAAGGAGGGAGAGATAGATAGATAGATAGATATAAAGATAGATAGATAGATAGATAGATAGATAGATCGAGAGAGAGAGAGAGAGAGAGAGAGAGAGAGAGAGAGAGAGAGAGAGAGAGAGAGAGAGAGAGAGAGAGAGAGAGAGAGAATGAGCAAGATAATAGAAAGAGCGAGACAAAAAATAAGGCCTATTCTGCCTCTCCAGCAGACACAGAACTCGATTATTTACATGTTTTATCCTTCTCTATTTCTTCTCTGGCGGAGACATATATGGCGCTTTTAGAACGATAGAAAATAAGGGCAAAAAATTGACTTATTGGCCACTAAAAATGTTCTGGCAACTCGTCCGATTTTAGATTCCAATTCTCTCTTTCTCACCCTCTCTCTTTTAACACCCTCCTCTCTCTCTCTCTCTCTCTCTCTCTCTCTCTCTCTCTCTCTCTCTCTCTCTCTCTCTCTCTCTCTCTCCCTCTCTCTCTCTCTCTCTCTCTCTCTCTCTCTCTCTCTCTCTCTCTCTCTCTTTCTCACTATCTCTTTCTCCTCAAGCTTCCTGTCTGACGTCTCTCTCTCTCTCTCTCTCTCTCTCTCTGTCTCTGTCTCTCTCTCTCTCTCTCTCTCTCTCTCTCTCTCTCTCTCTCTCTCTCTCTCTCTCTCTCTCTCTCTCTCTCTCCTTCAGCTTCACATTCATGTTGTACAGGTATAATTGTCCTTTTCTTTTCAATCCTTATTTTCATATGAACAGACAGAAGTGTGCACATTGATACTCCAATGGTTCCTTCTTCCTTCCTCCCCCTCCCTCCCCCCCTCCTCCTTCCTCCCCCCTCCCTCTTCCTTCCTCCCTCCTTCCTCCTT
Source organism: Penaeus chinensis (assembly GCF_019202785.1). Classification (NCBI taxonomy): domain Eukaryota; kingdom Metazoa; phylum Arthropoda; class Malacostraca; order Decapoda; family Penaeidae; genus Penaeus; species Penaeus chinensis. Next base: position 15,546,207 of record NC_061859.1, read on the forward strand.
CGCCCAACCACCCCTTTGAGCCTTCTGTCACCCCGCCTACCCCCCCCTCCCCTAATCCCGCCCTCCTGGACTATCTGTCCCCTCCCATACCCCTCTCCCCTTCCCAAGCCTCTACACCAGCTACCCCTACCCTCACCTCCGTCCCCTTCCCCCTCTCCCTCACCCACACCCTCACCTCCATCCCCATTCCTCCTCTCGCTCACCCCTCCCCCACCCACACCCATATCCCTACCTACACTTCCTTGCCCCTTAAGTACCAGGATGCTCAATGGTTGTCTCTGGAGGTGTGAATGGTCTGGTAGAGACAGGATGGTTGTATGGTCTTTGGTCTTTCAGTCTGGTTTACGCCTGTGATCCTGGTTGGACGCCACGTGGTCTAGGCGTATGTGCAAGGTATGTGGGGGAGGGGGGGAGCACCGTGGTTGGTAATGGGAAGGGCGGGGAGGGAGGGAGGGAGTGAGGGAGAGGGGAGGGGAGAAAGAGGGATAAGGGAGGAAGGGACGAGGAAAAGATAGAAGGGGAGGGGGAGGGAGGGAGGAAGAAGGGAAGAGAGGAGAGGAAAAGGAGAAGGGAGAGAGAGCCAGGGGTAAGGAAGGGAGAAGGGGAAGAGAGAAGGAGAGGAAAGGGGAAAGAGAAGGGGCAGAGAGAGGGAAGGGACAGAGAAGAGAGAGAGAGAGAGGGGTGGGTGAGAGGGAGGTAGGGGGAGAGAGGGAAGGAGGGAGAGGAGTGTTGGGTGGAATGGTAATGCAGAAAGGAATTATTATGAACTCACACACGGGGTAGGGGAATGACACTGATATACCTTTATTATACCTTTATCGCGTTCGAAAATAGACACGACAAAAAAAAAAAATATATATATATATAGCAAGTCATCCATTCTACTTCACAAACCAAAAAGAAAAGAAGAATAAAAAAGAAAAAAAAAATTGTACACCATTACGACCACTCAGAATACCCCCTTTTTCCCAACGCCCTTATTTCCTTAGGGTGCGACATCGCTCATGATTGGGCGTTGATGGTTTTAGTAGCAAATGATTCAAACCGAGTTGGGATTAAGTTCGCCAGGTGGTTACGGTTTCGCTCGCCCGCGGCACTTTCAGAAGACAGCGGTAGTACTACAAGTTGGTCCAGAGGGGAAGAAAGTGGGAAAAAAGTGGTTGCTACCGATCCAAGTAGCGTTGTGTGTACCGTTACGTGGTCTAGTGGTAAAGTAGTTGGTTGGTAGTTAGTGGTAGATGGTGTTATCTTTTTATCTTTTTTTTTGTAGTTAGAGATGGTGCTGATAACTTGCAGATGCAGTGTTGCAAAGGATTGCACGAGGGGAGGAGTAACCACAGATGGTAATTCTAGTCATTTGGCAATAGCTGGTTCTCACAGGTGGCTACTTGGGGGTCCGGGGTGGGTGAGGGTGAAAAGATGGTGTTTAGTGATAATGGAGATGCCTGTGCTATGTCTGTGTCACAGATATGGAGAGCTGATGTCGTGGGAAGATAATGGTTACATCAGATATCAAAGGCCGAGGATCCTACCAACGGTTAATGGTGAGGTAACCGCCCTGACCTGGCAACAGTGATGATGGCGTGGTAATGAAGGCAATACGGCCGAGGGGGGGGGGGGGGGGGAGGACAGGGGATAGGGAGAAAGATACGTGGTTGGGACAGGGGGGGAAGGGGATGCCAGGGCAGGGGAAGGGAGAGGAGGTTCATGATGACGTACAAGTAATGACAGAGGAACGGCCATGACAGGGGTGGCAGGGGAGGGGAGAGAGGGTGGCGGCGGCGATGTGATAATTAAATAGGTAGAGGTGACGACGCGAGAGAGATGCTGGCGGGGGGACGGAGCCGGAGATGGTAACGACAGCGGTAACCATTCGCGCGATGGGAAGGGGGGCAGGGGTACAGG
>NC_061859.1:15558111-15563111 GCF_019202785.1 Penaeus chinensis
CCCCTCGATGCGCTCTTGTATCGGGTCTCCCTTTACCCTCTAGCGGTCTCTCTGTCTGTCTGTCTGTGTCGCTCTCTCTCTGTCTGTCTGTCTGTGTCGCTCTCTCTCTCTCTCTCTCTCTCTCTCTCGCTCTCTCTCTCTCTCTCTCGCTCTCTCTCTCTCTCTCTCTCTCTCTCTCTCTCTCTCTCTCTCTCTCTCTCTCTCTCTCTCTCTCTCTATCTATCTATCTATCTCACACACGCACACACACACACACACACATACACACACACACACATACATACGCATACACACACACACCCATATAAATGTATATATGTATATATATACATATATATATATATATAAGTATGTATATATGTATATGCATATATGCATATACACACTTATTTATGTTCACATCAATCAGTTTGAGAAAAAAGAAAAGAGAAAAATACAACAGCTGAAAACGAACATTAAATCATGTGATTATTCGAACGGCATGCGAAGAAAAAATGAGAAAAGACATAATATAATCAAAAAACGCAAAGAGGACAAACGACAAAGAAAGAGGAAGAGGAGGAGGAGGAGGAGAATGAGGAAGCAGAGGGGGTGGAGGAGGAGGAAGAGGAGAAGAAAAAGAGGGAAAAGAAAAAGAAGAAGGAGGAGAAAAAGAGAAGAAACAAAACAATAAGAGAAAAAGAAATGACGAAGAGGAAAGAAGCAAAACAGAAACAAAAATCCGAATAAGACAACAAAATATTACATGTTGAAATCACCGTCGCAGAATGACCATAGAAAGTCTGTTAAGGTTAATGGTGTTTATGATCAGCAAAAAAAAAAAAAAAAAGAGTAAAAAAACAAAAAAAAAAGTGGCGGTCGACAAGGCAGGTTCTCGTAGGAGACCTTGAGAAATGTAGAAAGGATTTTAAGAACATAATCAGGCCTTTGCTTGGAGGCGGTCAATGGCTGGGTTTATGATGTGCTTCTTGTGTTGGTATGCGCGGAGTGTGAATGGCGATGGACGCAAAAAGGGCTCATAAATAGGAGCATGGGCGTGGGTTTGTATGTGTGTGTGTGTGGGGGGGGGGGTTGTGCTTGTGTGTGTGTATGTGTTTGTGCGTGTTTGTATTTGTGTGTGTGTGTGTGTATTTGCGTCTGTATTTGCGTTTGTGTCTGTATTTGTGTTTGTGTTTGTGTCTGTATTTGTGTTTGTGTTTTTGTCTGTATTTGTGTGTGTGTGTGTCTGAGTATATATGACTGTGTTATGATATTAGATTGTAACCTCAGTTAATATGATCATGGAAATGATAGTTATAAAAACAACATTTATGATCATAAATTATTATTATCATAATTATGATAATAATAATAGTTATAATAATAATAATAATGGTAATAATAATAATAATAATAATAATAATAATAATGTTAATAATAATAGTAATAATAATAATAACTATTATTATTATTATTATTATTATTATTATTATTATATTATCATTATCAACATTATTATTATTATCATCATAATTATTATTATTATCATCATTATTTATATTATCATCATTGTTATCATTATTATTATTACTATTATTATATTACTGATGATGATAATATATACAATAATGATATTAGTAATAGTAATGATGATATTATGAGTAATAGTTATTATAATTACACTAATAGTAATAACAATAATGATAATAAAAGTACCACCAACAACAGCGATAACATCAATGGTGACAGTACTCACAGTAATAGCAACAATGATAATGGCAACATCGCATTTGCACCTCCACCCTCTTTCCCTTGTTTAGCAATTCCCAGAAACGCCAAACCCACCACGAACAATCTATTCCGGGGTAGAAAGGGTAGGAAGGTAAAAAAAAAAAAAAAGAAAAAAAGAGAGAGTGAGAGAAAAAAAAAGCAAAAGGCAGTCTATGAATGACCCCTTACCTCCCCTCCCTATGACCTCCCTCTCATCTCCCTTCTCCCCCTTACTCCAACCCTTCCCCCACCAGCTCATCTATGACTCCCTACTCCCCCCACCAACCCCCTCCCTCTCTCTATCTACCCCGACCCTCACCTCCTAGTCTATCTATGATTCCCCCTCCTTCACCATCCCCCACCTATTCCTACCCTCCCCCACTATCCCCACCCTCCCCCACCTCACCTATTCCTACCCTCCCCCATCCCACCTGTTCCTACCCTCCCTCGCTATCCCCACCCTCACCCCACCCCACCTTTTCCTACCCTACCTCACTATCCCCACCCTCACCCCACCCCACCCTGCCCTCGACCCCACTAACCCCACCCTCACCCTCACCCTCACCCCACCCTGCCCTCACCCCCGCTATAAAAGCCCTGCGGCGAGAAAGGGTTGTAAGCAAAAGTCGAGGTGCAATAAAGCCCATACGTGTTCGTCTAGCTCTTGGGACACAGGAATGGTTCGCTGGCGGTTCGTCAAAGTTCGGCGGTTCGGAAGTTCGAGGCTTCGGGGGTTCTGGGAGGAAATAATTGTATCTGGTTTGTAGTAGTATCTGTATCTTTGTTTTTGTGTTTTTTTCTCTCTATTTATTCGTGTTATATATATATATATATATATATATATATATATATATATATTTTTTAAAATCTAGTATGGGGTCAGGTAGGTTTAGTGGAAAGGGAAAGTGAAGAGGAAGAGAAAGATTAAGTAGGGGGGGGGGGTGTAGAGGGAGAGTAGGAAAGGGGAAATAAAATTGGGGAAATTAATAATTAATCTCATATCTAAATTCCCCCCCCCCCCTCAAAAAAAAAAAGAAAAAAATCGCATCAAGCAACAATTTGTAATAATGAAAATAAAAAATAATCAAATCACATTTACCTTTCTCACCATCAATGTTCATTTCTCCACCTCTTTACTCCCCACCCCCCTCCATCTCTCCCCTTCCTCCCCTCCTCCATCTTTCCCCTCCCTCCCTCCCTCCCTCCCCTGCTACCAAACAAAGCAAAAAAATGCCAAACACTCATTACGCAGGAACGACGCAACGACATATTCCCTCGTTCCCCAGGAGATGGGTCGACGTGGCCCTCCGTCCGGCCTAGGCTTCCACAAGGCTAATCCTAAGAACAGATAGGTTTATGCCGTGCGTGAGGGCATTTACTAACCATATTTTTCTTAGGAGGCTAAATGTTTTCTTTGTTTCGTGCAAATGTCTTTCCTGGATGTATTTATAGGTGCTCTCGCTTCATTATTTACTCAAGAACAGTGTATTTAGTTGTCCCGATATTTTAAACCGCAATTTTTTCGTAAATGCGGTGGAACAGTGGGCGTCTTTTCTCTCTTTCTTCCTATTTTCTCCTTCCTTTCAATTTATTCTCTTTCTTCATTTTCTCTTTGCTCTACTTATCAGTTGATATCCTGACTAAAGGTGATTAAATAGAAAGGGACAGTAATTATGATGGTAATAGCTGTTTTTTTTTTCATTGTTTTTCAATACTATTTTTTTATATTGGCGTTATCATTATTATCATTATTATTTTTGTTATTACTATCATCATCATCATCATCATCATCATCATCATCATCATCATCATCATCATCATCATCATCATCATCATTAGATTTTGTGTTGTTACTGCCATGGTTATTATTTTTGAATAATACTAATAATGATAATGATAATAATAATGATAATAATAGTAGTATTGTTATTATTGTTGTTATTATTTTTTTGTAATTATTATCATGATTGTTCTTCTTCTTCTTCTTCTTCTTCTTCTTCTTCTTATTATTATTATTATTATTATTATTATTATTATTATTATAATTAGTTATTATTAGTTAGTTATTATAATAATAATAATAAAAAAATAATAATAATAATAATTAGTTATTATTAGTTATTATAATAATAATAATAAAAATAATAATAATAATAATAATAATAATAATAATTATTATTATTATTATTATTATTATTATTATCATTATTATTTTCATCATCATTATTATTATTATTATTATCATTACTATTATTATTTTCATCCTCATTATTACTATTATTACTATTATTATTGCTATTATCATTGTTACTATTATTATTATCACCACTATTATTACTGTTATTATCACCATTATTATTATTATTATTATTATTATTATTATTATTATTATTATTATTATTATCATTATTATTGTTATTATTATTATTATCATTATCATTATTATCATAATTATTGTTTTTATCATCATCATCATCATTATCATAATAAGGATAAAGACAGTGATAATGATAATAATGATTGTAATAATGAGTGATAATGAAAATTATAACAATAATAGTATTGATAATGATGATATTATTAGTGTTGATAGTGATAATAGTAATAATGAGCACAGAAGTAGTCATATCAACAATAGCAAATAACAATGAAATTGATAATAATAATAATAATAATAATAATGATAATAATAATATGATAATAATAATAATTATAATAATAGCAGTAATATTAATAATAATAATAATAATAATAATAATAATAATAATAATAATTATAAAAATAACAACAACAAAATAACAATGATAATGACAACAATAATAATGATAATAATGATAATAACAATAATTATAATCATTATGATGATGTTAGTAATAACAATAATAATAACAATAATAATGATAACGGAACTACAATGATAAAGATAGTAATAATAATGATAATAAGGATGTTAATAATAATGATGTTAATGATAATGATAATAATAAGGATAATAATGATGATAACAATAATGATAAAGACATCATCATAATAATTTGTAATAGTAATAATAAGAATTAGAATGAGAATAGGAATAGTAATAATAATAATGATATGATGATGACGGCATTGAAAATCATAATGATAATGATTCTAATGATCTGTTAAATAATAAATCTTATAGAAAAAAAACGAGAAGGAACCATTTGATGAATCAGTAATCAACTGAGAAATAAATTAAATTGTCAATAAGAGACTATTTACAGATTTGC
>NC_061859.1:15573111-15575611 GCF_019202785.1 Penaeus chinensis
TATTTTTTCTCGCATGAATATATTGCTCGTGCCCTCCCCTCAAAATTCCAGTACTTTCATTATTTTGACCCAGCTAACAACCCGTATTATTCAAATCAGATAGTATGGTTCGTTAAAAACATTAATTTTCCCTCTCCCATATGCAGCAGAGGGAAGTGGAAGGACCATATCTTCGCTTACGTGCAATTATATTTTGTTCCTATCGACAGTCATTCCCTCTGAGCTGTCATTATTTTTACCCAATATCATATATACATCTGCTCTATGCAACCCCTTTGCCTTGCATGTGTTGTCCCTTGTAATATCTCCAAGTAGATGTTGTGTGGAGAGAAATAGCGTTTGAAGTATTTTGTTTAATTATAAATGTATACACACAGTCCCATGCGTTACTCATCTGTGGTGTGCCAGCCCCGCTACGGCTCAGTCTAGTGTTTTCCTATTTTTTCAGGCTGTAAACCGTCTCCATATTGATTCTTTGTTGCATGTTCGTCGAGTACATAACCTAGCTGGAAAGTGTGATTTTTTATTCTAAAATCCATCGCCTGTGAGGTAGAGAAAAAATTGTGTTAAGAGCATTGTTGTTGGTGCGAGTGAGCTGGTCGCGGCAAAGATGGCGTTCTGGAGGCGGTGTCTCGGCCGCGAGCCAAAATGGCGAGGCGCGGGACGACGTCCTGCTGCCGCGCTCGGCCTTTTTTCCGTTTTTCTCTGTCTACCGTTGGTTATTTTCTCTCTCAAAAATTACCATCGTCGAGCTCATACATTCAGTTTTGATTCTTTGAAGGGTTTGCTTGGGGTAGAGTCCTGTTATAAGCGGGGAATTTGTAAATGTGCGTGAATCTACAGTGTTATCAGAGCGGGAAGCTGTGCGCGGCACCTTTATTTATTTTTTATTACCAACTCTGGGTGCCTAAGCACCTATATCTTTTAAAGGGAGACGTGCAGAATAATTCGGTTAACTAAATTTAATTACTGTTAGTATTAAACACCATTAAACAGATATTCCTAGCAAATATCGTTTCTTGCCCGTCTGTCCACGGCCAGGGTGCCATCAATACATCCATAATGCACGAATCAAACAAGAATGCTCGGAACGCAGTGTCAAGCGAGAGAAGTACAGCAAAAATACAAATGAAAAATAAGCGAGGCTGTGCGAGCGGAGTGCGTGGGTCCCGCCGACCGCAGACCGAGCACTCTGGTCTCCGCTGCTAACGGTGCGTAGGGAGCAGAGGCCAGAGATGCTGGCCGATGTCTTAGGAATTTCTGTTTCTTGCTCTCTCCTCCTCTCCCTTTTTCATGAAGAAAGGAGAGGGATGAGGGATGGTCAGTGAGGGAGTTAAGGGAGGGTGGAGAGAGAGAAGTGTGATGAAGAGATAATAGGGAGGGAAGCGCGGTGTGTAGGTACGGCGATGAGGAAGAGAAAAAGATAAAAAAAAGGGGGTATAGGAAAGGTCAGAAACAGGAGATTTAATAAACAAGGAGAAAGCACACGAAAGACAAAGGGTAGAAAAGCTAGGACCGGGTTTCGTATAGTGGTTCATACGAGTGCCTAAGTCGGGCGTCGGCGGAGTCCCAACAGCGCTGACGGTCGGAAATATTTGCGACGGCCTCCGACGCTCACAGTACGACGCGAGTTGGCGAGAGAGAGAGAAAAAAAAAAAAACTTTATTGTTTAATTCTTAACTCCGGAGATCGAAGGCAAAAGAGAGAGAGAGACAAAGAAAGAAGGAAGATCAAAGTGCGAGATCATAGGAAGATAAAAGATATAGAGAGAATACGGCAGGAGGCGATATAGGGTCCACAGAACGAATCAAATACATCGGCAGAGTTTGTGTTGATGTGTAGTCCGCCTGATGTATCCGTGTTTTGACGGAGCTGTGCAAGTGTTGTTGTTCCTTAAAGAGGGAATGCCTATAATGTCCCTCTTCCGCTGAGTCGTTGCCTAGGAATCTACGTAGCAGTCTTAAGATATTTAGTGAGAAACTCCGTGGAAGGGAGAGCAGAAGGAAGGCGATTTGTCAGGTGGGCAATATACTGATGTTTTGTTAGGGTCAGAGGGAAGGGTAGGAGGGAAATATCTGCGATGTCTGTGGTCTCTCCCGTCTGCTCTTCTGCTCTTACGCAGGAAACTCGGCTCCTGCCCTCTTGCCTCCTACGACCTGGATGGATATTAGATATTTGTAGATATTTACAGTGCATATATTTGCTCAAAACAGGAAAGGACAATAATAATATAGGCTTTATGATACCATTTTTCTTCGATATGTAATTATTATCATTATTATTATTAACATAATTGATTATGGAGAATCTCAAGGTCCCATCATATAACTGACACCGTGCATGTAATTCCAATATGATAGCTTGGTCGTTCAATATTGAATTATGTATTAATTGGAGAAAATTGCTATTTGTACCCAATTTAGCCCGTGGCTTGTCTGCCACACAACTATAAGGTTAACGTGCCCCAGCATATATGTTCCTGCATTATTCAACTTTATTG
>NC_061859.1:15585611-15590611 GCF_019202785.1 Penaeus chinensis
TCCCTCCTGCCTCCTTCCTTATCTCCTTCCCTCCCTCCCTTCCTACCTTTTCCCCTTCCTCCTATCCCCCTCTCCTTCCCTCCCTCCTTCATGACCTCCCTCCCTGTCGGCCTCCCTATCCTCTCACCTTCCCTCTCTCCTTCCCTCCTTACTTTCATCCCTCTATTTCCTTCCCTCCTTCCTTTCCTCCCTCCCTCCTTCCTTCCATCTCTCTCTACCTCCCTCCTTCCCTCACTCGTTCGCTCCTTTACTGTCTGCTTCCCTCCCTCCTACCCTCTTCCCACTCTCCTCCTCCTCCTCCTCCAACCCTTCTCCCCACCTCCTCCTCCCTCTCCTCCTCCTCCTCCTCCTCCTCCTCCTCCTCTCCCTTCCTCTTCCTCTCCTCCTGCATGCAAGTAAGCACACATACATTCACACTCATGCACACAAATGGACACTTAAGTTGAAACAGATGAAGATTTATCATGTCCTCATGTCTATACTTACATTCCGGTCCATGTACCCTTGTCGTCCTTCTTATCCCGCTCACACACACATATGTACATACACACACACACATACACACACACGCGCGCGCGCGCGCGCGCTCATCCATATTGCAATACACACGTACGCAACACAAACATAAACTCACGAGCACAGGCAGCCAGAATGCAACCAGCGCCATCCCTCAAGCCCATCTGCAGTTCTTAAACGCGCGCTCAGGTTCCCATTATCGGCTACGTTCAATACCCACTATGGTCAACCTATGTCCATACCCACCTGCCTGCCCTTCCTCCGCCTCCTCCTTCTCCTCCTCAGCCCACTCTTCCTCCTACCCCTACCTTCCACCCTCCTCCTTCTCCCTCTCCTTCCTTCTTATCCCTTTTCCCTCTCTTTCTTCCCCCTCTTCCTTCTCCTTCTTCTTCCTTTTCCTCTTCCTCCTCCCCCTCCTCCTCCTCCTCCCACTTCTTCTTCTTCTTCTTCTTCTTCTGCTTCCTCTTATTATTATTATCATTATTATTACTATTATCATTATTATTATTATTACTCTTCCTTCTCCTGTTCCTCCTCCTTCTTCCCTCTTATCCTTGTCCTCCTCTTTATCTTCCCAGGTCCCTTTGCCCCTCCTACGGCCCCCTCCTCCTCCCCTCCTTTCCTCCCTTTCTTCCTAACAACCCTCCCAGCATGCCTCCTCCTTATCCTCGTCCCTCCCTCCCTCCCTCCCTCCCTCCTTCCCTCCATGTCCTTATCCCCATCGTCCCTGCCCATTTCTCTTCCTCCCTTTCTGCCTCCTTTCATCCCCTCATCATCCTCCCCCTCTCCTTCCTCCCCCCTTTTCTTTTCCTTCTTCTCCTTTTCCTCTTCCACCCCTTCTTCCACTCCCCGCCTCCTCCTTCTACTTCTTCCCTTACACCTCCTTCTCCCCCATCTTCCCCTCTCCTCCTCCTTCTCCTTCTTCCCTTTCACCCTCCTCCTCCTCGTCTTCTTTCCCTCCTCCTATTCATCCACCCACTTCTTTTCGTCCTACTCCTCCTCCTCCTTTTCCTCCCCTCCCCCTGTCCCTCCCCCACCTGTTTGACAGATTCGTCACAGCGCCTCAAGGCCAGTGTCGTCGACATCGTCACATTTTCATTCGTAATTCCTCCAGGGGGAAAGGTGCTCCACCCCCTTCCCCTTCCCCTCCCCTTCCTCCCTTTTCTCCATTCCATCTTACTCCCTCTTCGCCCCCCCCCCCCCCCCCATCCTCTCCCTCCTCCTTCGGGTCAATATTTAGGCTGATGTTTATGACACTTGACTACGTTTATTACAGTCTAGATTCTTAGGCATCACTTAGATTAGTAATTACAGCGTCCTGTTACGTATCTTACAGTCTAGGTATCGGGTCTGTACTTAAGTTCGTATTTACGAGCTTTACTTTATACGTTTCTTCCAGTCTGAATTCTTACATAGCGCTTAAGTTGGTGTTTACAAGGTTTAAAGATTATCATTACAGGCCTGCAGAGTGTCGATTCTTAACCGCTGTCTTGCATGGTATGTGCTGGCCAATAAATCTCTCATTTACCTTTTATTTTATAGCCAAGTCATGCTCCTCCCGGCTGGTAATTTGCTGAGTCTGTTGATATTGCTTTTATCGAGCTGAGATATACTTCGTTTTATCGTGCCGGGATCTCGCCCTGTGTTTGTGTGTGTGTATAAGCAATGGCGTTTTTCGAAGGCCTGGCATTATGTGTTACTTGTTGTTCTCGCTGTACCGATCCTTCATCGGAGGATCCTATTCTGTTGCCAAAATCAATAGGGTTTCAAGTCCTCCTCCGCACCACTGAAGCAAACGTTGTAATTGCGATGCTCCAAAACATCTATTGTTTTATTCTTCAATTCAGGGTGTCTCCTTACTTTTTTTGTTTTGTTTTTGTTCGGGAGAAGGGAATCTTTTGTTCTATCTATGTTCGTTATTATCTGAATCTCTTGATCTATCTTTTATTTTGTTATTCCTTTTTCTTTTCTTTTTCTTCTTCTTCTTCCTTTCTCCTCCTCCTCCTCCTCCTCCTTCTCCTCCTCCTCCCCCTCCTCCTCCTCCTCCTCCTCCTCCTCTTCCTCTTCTTTTGCAACTCCATCCCTTCTCTCCTTCTCCCTCTTACTCCTCCGCCTTCTCTTCTTCGTCTTCTAAATGTGTCACCTTTATAGCGTCGTCTTCGATCACGTTTGGAGAAGTTCACTTTACAGGAGGAGGAAACTCGCCCCCTTAAACCCGAAGACACTGAGAGCCCCAGACCCCAGACCTAAGACCCCAAATCCTAAAATCCCAATTGTAAGACCCCAGACCTTAAGACCCCAACCCTAGGCCCCCAAAACACCCTCCTCTTACTCCGCCTAGGACCCCACATCTATGGCCCCCTAACCAAAGAACTCGATTCAAAAGACCCATATCCTAAAACCCCACACCTATGATCCCAACACTTAGGCCCCCAAAACACCCTCCTCTTTCCCCCTCCCCACCAACCATCTTAATTAACCTCCCCCCTCCCCCTCCTCCTCCTCCTTCTCCTCCTCCACCGCCTCCTCCTGCGCCTCCTTCGGGTACGTCTGCCAGTCGAAAGTAAATGGTTTACCCAAGCTCTCCGAAGGCCTCTAATCTGAATTCATGTACCACACTTAAGCAGCAGCTCGCGTCCTTTGAGAGTGTGTTTAATGAAAATGCCTTGTCAGACGACGGCGTATGTGTTATACCGTCATCCGTGCCTTGTTCTCTGTCTGTGTCTGTCTCTGTGTCTGTCTCCTTCTATTTATCTAATCTATCTACCCCTCTATCTATCTATCTCTATCTCCATCTCTACTTCTCGCTCTATCTATTTACCTATATATCTGCCTATTTACCTGGCTCTTTGTCTGTCTCTCTCGCTCTCTTTAGTTATTAAGTTATTTACTTATTTATTCCTTTATCCTCCGCATTCGTTTCATCATACACGAAAGTTTTACAATGCGTGTGTGTATATATCAACTTGAAGAGATATTAAACGTAAATCTTTATAACGTCAAGGAGTTTTGACTCCTCGCGAGGCATTATGGACAGAGGGATTACATAAGGTGCGGACTTGTAGTTATTTTTAGAGCCAGAAGTTAATGTTTATGAAGATCATTGAATTTAAGCACATGCTTAGATATCGTGAATTTGGCGGCGGCGTGTTTCAGGAGGGGAACACGACGAGGAGAAGAAGAAGGGAAGAGACAAGGTTGGAGAATGATGGTATTGGCCGAGATGGAGAGAAAGGGGAGACGCGAGGGGAAAGGAAGAGAGGGCACCAAAGAGGAATAAGGGAAAGGGAAGATAGACTGCACGAGGAAGGCCAGATGAAGGGAAATAGGTAGAGAGAGAGAGGAAGAGAGAGAGAGAGAGAGGGGAAGCGAGAGAATGGGTGGTTGCAGTTAATTCACGCTAGAATAGTTTAGATTATGCTAGGGTAAACAAGACAGGTTTATGGTAGAACCGTCTGGATTAGGCCAGGACTTGTGGGGGTTATTCCAAGGTGCAGCAACAGCGGCCGGGATAATATTAGGATCAGGCGGGATAACTTAGGATAGAAGATGCCGCCCTCTGTTATGTAAAGTGATATTAACATGGCATTACGGCGGGCAAGGCAGCTCGCTTAATTCGTTCGAGAGAGATAAGGGAGAACTCTTAAAAACGAGTGAAATGTTAATTTCATCGGCGTGAAAATTGGATCTTAATGATTAGATATTCAACATTGCCTTAAAAACGAGCGTTCATTTCGAGTTTAGTGCAGTGATGAGGCGTTAATCACGGGGCTATATTCGATAAAACGAATTCTCTCTTGGCCAAAGAAAGAAGAGGGGAAAAGAAGTGTTCTGACTGCAGTCCCAAGCTGAAAACTAACCTTATGAATAATTTTGCAATGGAGATGCTGCTTCGGTGTTTGAGCTTGTGGGCGGAAAGTTTGCCTGGGGAGGAGCCGCGACTGCCAAAAACGATTCCCTCGCGCTGGAATTAAGATTTAAACGTAATTTGATGTTTTTTTTTTACGTGCATCGAACTGTGGCGATTTAAGGCACGTCGGAGAATCACTGTATTCATATATTATCATTAATTTATTTATATGTAGAGAAAGCATAGATCTGTCCACAGTGAATAGCCATGTTGTGTCACCGCATAAAAAAGAACATAAATATACAGTTCATTTATATATACAAAAAAAAAATACTAAAACGCTTCCAATAGAGCATCTTAACAACACGACCAAATTTATGAATATATACCACATCTGATTATCTCTAATCTACATTTCCCCGTATGTAACGTCTCATTATCATAGATTATTATCGTTCCTTGTACCAGTATGGTCGTAGACGTCGGTTTGATACCCGTGCCGTTGTGAATGTCAGTGTATTCGCGTCTTCGTGGTTGTACATTGCGTAGAAAATGTCCTTGTAGTTAGGAGGCCGAGGATGAACGGCTGGCTGAAGGGTGTCCCCAGCGCCATCTATGTGTCGTTTCTTGCTAT
>NC_061859.1:15595611-15608111 GCF_019202785.1 Penaeus chinensis
CGATACAGAAAAGTCCCCCTTTCCTCCCCTGTTAGTTCGGACGGTCTCATGTCCAACAACTCTACTACGTCTCTTTTGCCTTTTAAACCTACAACTCGACGCCTGCAAACTGTACCTGTTAGCCCTTTCGCTTTAGGAAAAAAAAAAATATATATTTATTTTTTGTCTTTCGCTTCTTCTTTTTTTTGTTTTTTTTACTCATCTCACTGATACCTGATCAAGGTCCCCGCGCTTCAAAAAAACAGCAATTCAAGATCGTTCCGGCAATGCCACCAAATCCTCTACAACAGCACTGTTTGATCCTCCAGACCAACACCACACGCGCGCACACACCACACACACTCTCGAGCTTTCCCCTCTTTACACAACTGGTCAGCCGTTCACTATTGCCGAGTTCTCTCCTCGCCGGTATCACTGTACTGACACTTTACCGTATACTTATATTGATACAGCAGCTTTAGTTTGTTTTAGCTAAACGATATTTCATTTACTTTATGATACATTCGTTTGTCGACATTAGGTTTCCCTTGCTGATGGTAATTATCATGTCTTGAGGAGCGATCCTTCAGGCTATTTTCCACTCAGCGAGCAACTAGCGGAAAGGTCTTCGAACACTGTTAACACTCGTTCTCTGTACCACCATTATCAGGACTCCCCTACACCACCACCGGGTCCTTCCCACACCATCATCACCATCTCCCCTCTGCCCTAACCCCTTACTCCTGACCCTCCCACTCTGACCCCGCCCTCACCCCTACTCCCTCTCTCACCCACCCACACACACACACCTTGTTCTCCCAGCCTTCCCTTTAGCAGATCCTCACGAACACCCGCTATAGTTCCTTCCAAAGTCACAGTTATGGCTCCTCCCCGAGACATGTTGATGCGAAAACCACACGCTCTGTCATGCAATATTGTTCTTCATCAGCCTCGCCCGTGTGCCTTGTTCTGCTCGTGTGCCTTGCATGTTTCCAGTAGCATTCGACATCCCTTCTACCAAGAGGTACGTTTATTTGTTTAGCGTCAATGTCTTTGTTTTCACTCTGCGCCGCGACAAAGGCGGGGGTATTCCTTGCATTTATTTTTATGGCGGTCGAATTACCTGTTTGCGTCCGTGATTCTCGGTTTTGTGTAATATATTTCTGTATTTAATATCATAAGTACATTTTTATTTAGATACATGTATACCGTTGCGTCTTTGTATTGTTTTCGTCCTAATAACCTCTGTCGTCGATAAGTGCCGTTTCTTTGTCCAATATTAAATTATTTTGTGTGCGTTTCCCGGTTCACCTCTTTGTTCCATTTCCACTCTTTTTCAGATTCTTTACGATTCTAGAAATGTTCCAGGATCTTGTGCAAGGCCATTTTGGGTTTTCCCTTCTAGGCGCTGAACTTTGCTCGATTCCTTTACTTGAGTTCGTTTCCAATGCGGACATTATTTCCAGCTTAGATGTCTATTGTTAAAAGAGAGAAAAGATCATATACTTGTAAAATACTTTATTATTTATCTCCCCATTGCTGAAAGATAAATAAATAAGCAAAATTTCATTCATAGTGCTGTGTATGGTATCAAACTCCCAAAGGCCCCGAGACTTGTTTTTTTCCTCCGGAGATCACCGCCAGCCTATTATAATCCACCCTCTAGGTAATCACAATGTTCAAGGTCCTCCCCAGGATCACCGTCTGAATAGGTTCCTCCCTCAGCAACACCAACGCTTGCCGAGACCCCTTCGTATACGACCTCCTTCCCCCCCCCCATCCTCCCTCTCCCATCCCCCCTCCCAACCTATCTTCTCAGGAGCTTTCCCTTAGTAATACAGCAGCAGTCCATGATTGTCTCCTACAACAGCAGCCCCTTTGTCGTTGTGAGTGCTATGTGGCTCAGTGGCAAAACTGTCTTTAAAAATCTCCCACACTGGCGTCGCCGGTTCCTCTCGCTCTTGTGGCCCCTTGTAACACTGTCGTCCTCGCTGGTCACCTTCCCCTTTCACCATCATTACCAGTTCCCCTTTCAGTACCTCTGACCTCGAGATCAATACCACGTCTTCCTTCTGCAACACAGAGATAACCGCCCTCGGTGTCATTACGGACTAATCCATAGTTCCCCTGAGCATGGACCGGAGAGGACGGCGGAGATCTTTGTCAAAACTTGTATGCTTTTCTCGCCCCTGGTAATGCGGTTTCTTTCTTTATCTGCCCCTCTTAATCTCTTTTTGTTCTTAACCCTGTAAGCACATTTAGATATATACATACATACATACATACATATATATATACATATATATATATATATATATATATATATATATATATATAAGTGTGTGTGTGTGTGTGTGTGTGTGTGTGTGTGTGTGTGTGTGTGTGTGTGTGTGTGTGTGTGTGTATGTAGGTATGTATATATATATATATATATGTATATATATACATACATACAGAGAGAGAGAGAGAGAGAGAGAGAGAGAGAGAGAGAGAGAGAGACAGACAGACAGAGAGAGAGAGAGAGAGAGAGAGAGAGAGAGAGAGAGAGAGAGAGACAGACAGACAGAGAGAGAGAGAGAGAGAGAGAGAGAGAGAGAGAAAGAGAGAGCGCAAGTATATTCTGTGATTCCCATCCTCGTACCACCTCAGACTTCCACCAATGCTGAATTTCATCCATACTTTCCTCCCATATCCCTTCTTCCTCGTTATCCTCAATTTGCAGACATTCCTGCGCCTGAACGTAAAAAAGAAACTATCCTTAGCCTCGAGCCATTCCGATCCTGTTCCCGCCCCGATTTCCCAACTATCCTGCCCCTCCAGCCACCCTTGCTCTCTGCCACCTCCAACGCTCTTTCATATCCTACTGTAGACCAATCTATCCACTTCCTCCGCTCTATATTGATTTTTCATCCTACCTGATCCTTCCGTCCTTTCCTCTCTCCCGTCCTCTATTCTCTCTTTCACTATCCTCTTAGTTATTTTCCGTTTCATCATGATTGTCCATCCTGACTGATCCTTCTTACATCCTTCTTGCAATCCTCAGATTTTTCTAGATTTTTCATCCTCCCTGACTCACCCTAGCTCTTCCTACACCCTGCAATTTTTCTTTCATTACCTTCCTAGTCCTTCCTCTCTTAGTCGTTCCCCTCCTATCATCGTCATCCTAGTCATCCCCCTCTTAGTCATCCTCTTTCTAGTCATCCTCCTCCTAGTCAT
Source organism: Penaeus chinensis (assembly GCF_019202785.1). Classification (NCBI taxonomy): domain Eukaryota; kingdom Metazoa; phylum Arthropoda; class Malacostraca; order Decapoda; family Penaeidae; genus Penaeus; species Penaeus chinensis. Next base: position 15,598,807 of record NC_061859.1, read on the forward strand.
CACCCTCCGAGCCATCCTCCTCCTAGTTACCACCCTCCACCGTGATCTTCCATCCTACCTGATCCCTCCTTACATCCTAGCCCATCCTCCGCTTGCCAGCCCTCCTCTCAATCCCGACTCTCCAAACTCAGTTTAGTCGACAGCCCTTACTTACGAGTCGGGGTCCTCCCTTGTGTGTGTTCGCTGCCGCCATGCATGAGCTCGCCGAATTCTAAATCGTCTCACAAAAGATACTTGGCAACCGTTGCAGTCATGCAAGCCATGTCGTAGACAATGATCAGAACATTGCGAACGAAACGCTTTTGATTAACGATTTAATTAACACTTTCATGCCTGAAGTACGCTTCAGCACGAGCTACAGGCAGATACTTTTTCCTCTCTTTCCCTTTGGCTAAAAGTTCTATTGATTCGTAGATTCTCCATGTAAAGGAACCCTCCACCCTCGCTCAATAATCTATTGTGTCTTCTCTCAGAATGGCCGCGGGAGTGCTACCTCGATATGGCCCCCATTTATTTGTCACAGGCCTACTTACCGTCCAGTAGACCAATGTAGACGTTCATAAAGGTGCCTAAGTTTTCTGGACTCCATTTCTACCCCTATCTCCCTTGGGTAAAGCCACGCGGTTCCCTTTAACGGAACAACCGGGGCTTCCTTCGGCATAGGATACAGCCTATCGTTCCTCTGCGCCATCTGCTTTAAGATTCTAAGTTCCTATCACACTCTTAAGTGTATCCAGATTCCCCCTCGCCCTCGAGCGGGCGCGCAACCGCTCAGAAGATCCGAAGTGTCACCTCGCGACGGCCCTCAGGTGGTAAATCATTTCCCATAGTAACGAGGATAACGTAGACCTTCTTTGGGCAGCCTCACTCGCTCTAGGTTTAGCCTTGTTTACGAGCAGGGAATTAGAGGCCCCAACAAACAACGTGGGCCCCACCCTTGACATATTCTATTTTCTCGAGAGACACTTGGGAGAGACTGACAATTCATATTACCGTTTATTTTCCTGACATTAACGATTGCAAGGAAGGCCTTTATTCCCTCGATGTATACAAGCGCTATTTTACGACATTGTATCTTGTATAATAACATATATAGAATCAGGAATTGCACGCTGTGTGATGGTAACACTAAATTCCTTTCTCTCCAATTGTACTGGCGAAGAATAAGGAATTTTGTCGGAACCCCAGACTAAACAGGACAACACGATTTATGCTTAGCAGTTTGCGTGTGTGTGTTTGGGAAGGGTGTTTGTGTTTGTAATTATAGCGTCCGATTTATTTTCGTTTTTGTATTGCGTCCTCGAAAATAATTGTATGACTGGCCTAATGATATGTATTTATGCCTTACTGTATTAGTCCATGCATATGTGCGTGCGTGCATGCGTTTGAGTGTGTGTGTGTGTGTGTGTGTGTGTGTGTGTGTGTGTGTGTGTGTGTGTGTGTTCATGCACGTGTGTGTGTGTGTGTGTGTGTGTGTGCGTGCGTGCGTGTGCGTACATGCGTGCGTGCGTGTGCTTGGGCGCGTCTGTATACATATTTTACTTACATTCATGTATATGTGTGTGTCTCTGTGTGTTTGTGCGCGCGTGTCTGTATGCGTTGTTCCTTGTGTGTATAGGGAACAGAGGTGAGCTCGGGTGTGCCTTAGCTTGTGCATGCATACAAGCGATCATTATTACTCGTAAATGTGGATGCCATGTTAATCCTTTCGTATTCGTGTGTATTTTCCTCGCATGTGTGTTTGTATTTTTTCCGACGTACATGCGAGGCTGCCAAGAGAGTCTTTGGAACATGAGAAAAGTTGTCTGGGACATGTGATAGTCAAGTCCATGAGATTTCAGACATGGTTTTACTGCCAAGAATTTAATGGTTTCACATGTGTAATGGGATTATTTATTCATTTTGTTGACGTTGTTGCTGTTTGTTTGGTTGCTAGGTTGTCAATTTTGTTTTGCTTGCTAGGTGTATTTTTTTGTTGTTTTTATATATTGTATTAGTTATTGGCTGAAAGAATAGGGAGAGATATATTTTCTGTTTTTATGCCTTTTATTACCTCGTATTTATGCCATGTTGAAAAGAAATCGAGAGAGAGAGAGAGAGAGAGAGAGAGAGAGAGAGAGAGAGAGAGAGAGAGAGAGAGAGAGAGAGAGAGAGAGAGGAAGCAATAGAAAGGGGAAGCGACAGAAAGGCAAACATACAAACTAATAAACAGAAATAGAACGAAGGAATAGCAGCAAAAAATTTAAACTCCAATAGCTAAACAAACACAACAACAACAACAAATAAAGCACACAACGCCAGCATAAATGTAACTTGCCCATAAGATTTCCCTTTGTTTACAAAAGACCTGTCATTCTTTATCTATTTTTTTTTTTTCATTGGACAATTTCTTTAAAAAGCCTCTCTTCTGCTGTAACATACCTATTCAAATAACATCCTTGTGAATCTATCCCGCCCTAAATTCTCTCTCAGGAACTATAAAGTCTACGACAATGGTATTATCCTAGCGTCTGGGAGTCTCATATAGGGGGGGCAAAACTGCTCCACCCGTGTTATTAATTGATAATCGTACCATGCCATATACTATGTTCACGGTCCCATCTGCCTGTGTGCACACCGGGACTTTAAAGTGCTGAAAAGAGAGAAAGGGAGAGAGCGAGCGAGCGGGCGAAAGGGATACAGAGAGAGACGGAGGGAGGAAGGGATGGAGAAAGAGGGAGAAAGCCAGTGGGATAGAAAAGGAGGGAGAGGGAGTGAGAGATAGAGAGCGAAAGGGATAGGGAGGAAGAGAAGGAAGACGAGAGAGAGAGAGAGAGAGAGAGAGAGAGAGAGAGAGAGAGAGAGAGAGAGAGAGAGAGAGAGAGAGAGATAGGGGGGGGAGTGAGGGGGAGAGAGAAAAAAAACGAAAAATGAGTACAGGGGAGAGAAAGAACGAAAAAAAGGAGAACGAAAAAACATAGAAAGCCAGAGCGAAAGCGGGAAAGAAAGGCAGAAAGAGAGAAAGAGAGAATAATTTTGTTTTAATGCCTCCAAACGTCTGCTTTTGCTTTGCAGTTCAACGTCTATAGCGAGTTAACTAATGGGTCGTTTGGACGCAAGTAATGGCCGCTCTCTGGCCATATCTCACCTTGCATGATCCTATATATAAGTTGCCAATAAAGAAACCACAACAAAAGGGAGGAGCTTTGCGAAGAATTAAATCATACCGTAAATTTGTATGACTCTCTCCTGCTCGGTTGCCATGGAAACCCCGCCCAATCATAACTATCCCTAGATTCTATAAAGTAGTTTAAGGAGGAGCTTCCGCCGGCGGACAGAGGTAGAGGGAGGTTTAGAAAGAGAGAGGGAGAGAGAGAGAGAGAGGGGGAAAGGAAGGGAGAGAAAGAGAGGGGAGAAGAGGGAAAGAGGAACCGGGCGAGCGGGAGTGAGGTAGCGAGGTGCGGGAAAAGGGTAAAGGAAGTGAGAGAAAATGTGTGGATTTTGATAAAGAATGGGAGGGGAAAGAAGACGAAGAGAAAGAGAGACAAGGAAGATGGTGTGCGGAGGAGACAGAGAAGATTGAGGGAGAGGGAGAGGGGGAAATATAGGCATGAAATAGGAAGACACAAACAGACCGACAGATAAACAGAGACAAAGAGTGGAGAAAGAGAGCGAGAGACAGGCAGATAAAGAACGAAAGAGAAAGAGAGAGAGACCAAACGAGTGAAAATGAGAGAAACAGAGGACGTAAGAGAGAACGGGATGTAGGGAAACACGGAGAGAGAACGAGGGAGAGAAATAGAGAAGGAGACAAGTAGAGAGCAAAGAAGAAAAAACGAAAGACGGAAAGAGAGAGAAAGAGAGGACTAAAGATGAACGAAAGAAATAAAATACAGAAAGAGAACGAGGGAAGGAAGGAGAGAGATAAACAGAGAAAGCGAGAGAGAGAGAGAGAGAGAGAGAGAGAGAGAGAGAGAGAGAGAGAGAGAAAGAGAGAGAGAGAGAGAGAGATGTTACGACCTTAAGTACAGTCACAGAAAATGGCGCAGGTATTGAGAACATCAACTAGTCCTTAATGAGTCTTCGGCATGTTCTTTATTTCTGTATTTTCTTCGCTGGAGGAGAAGGCGAGATGTTTTCTAAAGCGATTTTTGGATGCCTAGAATGCCCCCCTTTTTTTCCTTTACTTTTGTCTATTGTATTTTTCCCTCCCCGTCATGATCTTATGGCCGATCTCACAAAGGAAATACAAATAGGATATTGCTTCAGTGCGAGACCCACTAACTTCTTCTCGCGGACATTAAGCAAAGAACGTTATTTCCCTGCGCTAAGATACTTTCTCGTATGATATTCGTTCTCCTTTTTTTCCCACCGGTGGGTTCGCCCTTTTCCTTCTTTCTTTTGTTCGTTCGTTCGTTCGTTCGTTCGTTCGTTCGTTCGTTCGTTCATTCGTTCGTTCGTTCGTTCGTTCGTTCGTTCCTTCGTTCGTTCATTCGTTCGTTCGTTCGTTTTCTCTCTCTCTCTCTCTCTCTCTCTCTCTCTCTCTCTCTCTCTCTCTCTCTCTCTCTCTCTCTCTCTCTCTCTTTCTCTCTCGTTCGTTCGTTCATTCGTTCGTTCGTTTTCTCTCTTTATTTATTTTTTCTCTCTCTTTCTTTCTCTTCCTCTCTCTCTCTCTCTCTCTCTCTCTCTCTCTCTCTCTCTCTCTCTCTCTCTTTCTCTCTCGTTCGTTCGTTCATTCGTTCGTTCGTTTTCTCTCTTTATTTATTTCTCTCTCTCTTTCTTTCTCTTCCTCTCTCTCTCTCTCTCTCTCTCTCTCCCTCTCTCTCTCTCTCTCTCTCTCTCTCTCTCTCTCTCTCTCTCTCTCTCTCTCTCTCTCTCTCTCTCTCTCTCTCTCTCTCTCTCTCTCTCTCTCTCTCTCTCTCTCTCTCTCTCTCTCTCTCTCTCTCTCTCTCTCTCTCTCTCTCTCTCTTTTCATTTCAGTTTAGTGTCTGGACATTGGAGAATAAGGGTAATGGACTGAGGAGCAATTCTTTTGAGCAATATCAGCTCTCTTGCCACCAAATAGCACTGGAAATATTTGAATTACTGATATGTCCCTCTCTAATAACTCCGAAATCTCCCGAGGTGGAACGGAAGGAACGGGAGAGGGGGAAGGGGGGGACAAGAGTGAAATATCTTATCATGGCTGAAGAATTATCATTATTTTATTTCCTCTTATGAAACAAGGTCTGAGTTAAGTAAGCGTTATCAAGGGTATATATTTCACTAATAAGTAAATTGGCCAGAACAATAGCAGCGACAGTGGTAGCAGCAGGACGCCGGTTGGTTACACAATATCGGGTGATTGTTTGTATCCATGGCAACCAGAAGATGCGGTGGAATTCCCGTTGGCCGCACGAATCATGCTCTCGCCTCCATTTTAATACACTTTTTTCCAATTTCTCCATATTGGTCGCTGCCGGGGGATTAATTTACACCAGCTCAAATTTTAATAAGGAATTTCCTTGATGGCCGAGGAAAGAGTTGGGGAGGGAGGGGGGGGGGAGGAGGGCGAGAGAAAGGGTGGGAGGGAGGGAGGGAGGGAGGAGGGAGGAGGGTGAGAGCGGGGGAAAGAAAGAGGCTATTAAAGCTTGCATATTAGATTATTTGAGTTCTCTTTGTCTTTTACGAGTGTAGAAACTTTGGTGGTATTCTTCGCCATTTTTTTTAAAATTCTCTTTCACCTATTTTTTTATTTAGTTTTTTCGCTCTTCTATTATTCCCGAATGCGTTCATAGGAAGGCCATTGTATCCCCAAATTTGTGGAATACTTGTTTCAGATGATTATAACCAATACTCCCTTTGTGCAAGGGACCCCCCTCCCCGTCCTCCACCTTCCCCTTCCCTTTTACCCTGCCCCCTCCCCCCTTTTGCCCCGCTTAAACCTCCTCCCTCGCGCCCCCTCTCCCCACTCCCGAAAATACTTCCAGGAAATAAAAATAGATTAAAACCGGAGAACAAAAGTGTGCAGAGTGCGAGTGTGTGTGTGAGTCTGCCCTCATCGACGCAGGGCTTCTCTCTCTGCTCCGCGCACGATCCCCAGGGGAACAAGTTCTTTTCTGAATCGCTATTATAATTGTTTTCTCTTCCCGCGTCTGGTCCATTCCCCCCCCCCTCCCCACCCACTCCTCCTACTCAACCCCCCCTCTCACCTCCCGATCCTTCTTTACCCCTCTTTCCCCTTCCCCTTTCCCCCCACCCCTCTCTCTTTCTCTCTTTCTCTCTTACTCCCTCTCCCCCTCTTTCCCTTGTCCCTCCCCCTTCCCCTTTAGCTGAGCCGAGTTTTTTCCCCGTGTAAATTATTGTCCCCATGATTTTTTCCCCTAAGAATTGCTCCCGTTTTTAAGAGGTGTACGTTAGTGTTTTTTATTTTCGTTTTTTTTCTCTTTTTTCTTCTTTGCCTTTTTTTAAGGGAAGGGGGGGGGGTTAAGGGCTATGTGGGTGGGTGTGTGGAGCAAAGGTTCCTCTGGGAATTAAAGGTCGAAGGTTATATTCAGTTGTTTGTGTCCCAAAAAGAAGATCCTATATATGTATACAAGAATGGAAGGAAAGCGTGGGACGAGAAGAGGGTTGGGGAAAGGGAAGGAGGAAGGAGGGAATAGAAGAGAAAAAAAGGGGGGGGGGGGGGGGCAGCGACGCAGACATGGGGGAGGGGGGCATGGGGGGGAAGGGAAATTTAGTGCATTGAATCTCCAGCTCCCTTATAGTTACAACTTCAAATATAATCCGGTTTGGAAAATAATTGATAAGATTTACTCAAGCCTTTACTGCACTTCCTTAACTCGGCTGAAGTTTGGAATGTTTATTTAGTTAGTAAATGTGAACTGCGAAAATCCTGCTTATTGGACAGAAACGCCCTCGTGATTCTTGGTTAAGTGCGCTCACTGCCATTCCCGACCTTATGGGAGAAGGTCATAAAGACGGGTGTTATTTGTCGCGGGGCTTTACAAATGTACATCCTGACTTGATACAAAGACGTGTGATAATTGTGCCACAGGGGACGTTGTTTGGGGCGGAGTGGCACAAGCCGCTTAGAAAGGAAAAGAAAGAAGGAGAAGAAGAGGGAAAATAAAGAAAGCCCGCGAGTTATCGTTTCTCGTGCGGAAGTGCGGCGTTTGGATCTTCAGAGGTACAGTTATGGGGGTGAAAGCTGAATCAACCCTTCCACTGATGTGCTATAAGGGCGAGTGTTGGTATTAATGCCCGCATTCACCTTGATAAATCTCTTTATTATGAGCCGTTCAAAGGGAAGAAAAATCAATCCGGCGGTGTTCTATTCCCTCCCGTAGCATTTCGAAGCCAAATGCGTTTCGGTGCGTGCCCTTCAAGCGACCTCGTGGGTGTTATCGAGACGATTCGCCGCGAGTGTCTTGGGCTTACTTCCCCTCCGAACATATTTCTTTCGAATGCACGTCATAAAAAGCGAAACAAATGATATCTTCATTTAGCACAACAGACAAAGCCCTGCGAGTAAGCCGGGGCTGTTACAGAGGATCATAAAGGCCTGTGTAGGATCAGAATCCCAAACAATAGACGAGGAGGTACACAGAGAGAGGATCTGATTCTGAAGCGTATCGCCGGCAGGCCATCATCGTAGACTTTAGCCTCCGCCGGCAGAACAGAGAACAGTTCTTGATTGCACACCTGTCTATGTGATGGGAGAGAACGAGTCACGAACGAGGAAACCCTTTTCTTCCACCTCATTCCGTAGTGTTAACAACGTGGTGAAACCTCCTCATTATTTCACCTCTAACACAAAGCCGGGTCGTTTTTAATCCCAGGGTCAACCTCGCCGCAGTTATAAAATAACGAAAAACTCACCTCGAGGGATATTAAACCCCCTCCCCCGCCCCCCTTCTGAAAGAAAATAGAAACGACAGTCGATGAACGGGCGGCCATACGCTAGTGAAAATGCTCCTGACCTTTTAGGAAAAGCTTTGCCTTTTTATTCTCCTTCTGATAGCACTAGGCATCGTTTCTCACAGGACCGCTCGTAATAGGCGCCTCCGGAACCCAAAAACCCACAACTTAGGAGCGCAAGTCCGTGGATTTTTGGCGTTCATACGTAAAATAAGAGGCCGTGGTTTTAACTGGGACTTGTCCGATTGTTACCCAGCCTGACTCGGGGCGAAGTTGCCGAAGCCAATGCGGAGTTTAGAAGGAACATGGGCAAGGAAGACAAGCGGAGGAAGGGGGAGATAGAGAAACGGAGAAGATATTGCTCTTATGGTAATACTGGAGAAGGAATATCTTTGTTCATTATATCGTATTTATTTACTTTCTGTGTTCAGCGTTTTTGTTCAATTTTCTTGCGACTTTTTTTCTGCTAACACATAGTTTTCACTCTGATCTGAACTGTTATTGACCTAATATACTCATATTCATATCCTCGACTATACGGTATAAGTATATACATTCTTTCTTGTCCATGAGCTTTATGCAGATACATGAACGTTCTTCTATCCCATTCAAATGCGTCGAAAGAAATGTAATAATTGCACGTACACAGATTTATGGAACATAGACTTATGAAATATATCAATGAAGAGTTCTGATATATTTTATATCCTTAGAATTAATAGAAAACAGTTAAACAAACAAAAAAATCGCTTCCGCACATCCTTAAAAACATTCCAAGACAGACGTTAAACAAGCGGCAGTAATACACTTTACAGGAAGTAATTAACATACCATCCAGTGCTCGGATACACTCCCCCCTACCCTCCCCCCTACTACCTACCCCGAAGCCCCTTCTTCCCCACCCCCCTCATTCCCCGTCCTCGACCCTCCGCCAACCTCTCGCCCCCTCCCTCGCCCCTGTCTTCGACCCTCCCCACCACCCTTACCCTCTTCCCCTAACCACTACCCCCGACGTTCCCCTCCCTCCCCTCTCCCAACTCTTTGAACCCTATCTCTTCCCTTCTTCGTTATTCCTCTCCTCTTCACCCCAATCCTTCCCTCATTCCTCCCTTCTTCACCCCTCTCTCCCTCACCACCTCCCTCCCCCTTCTCCACCTCCCTCACCCCTCCCAAGCCTTCCTCACCAACCTACCCCTCCCTCACCCCTTCCTCAGCACCCTCTTCCCCCCTTCCCCTCCCTCCCCCCCCCTCCCTCCCTCCCCCCTCCCCAGCCCTCTCCTACGAGCCCCAGCGACGTCGCAGGATCAACTAAAGCAACGTTACGACGACAGCTCATTTTAAGGTCATTTTTGGGGTCATTCATCGCCTCCTTCGCCTCCTTCCTCGCCTTCCTTCCGTTCTCGAAGGGAATTTAGGACTCGTCGGGG
>NC_061859.1:15618111-15620611 GCF_019202785.1 Penaeus chinensis
TATCATTACATTTACTACTACTGATGTCATTACTATTGTTGTTTTTATCATTATTATTATATTTATCATTATTATCATTATTATTATCATGCCAGTGTAACTTTTGCTATTGTTGTTGATAATAATGTCGTTTTTATGCCAAAGTGCGATGTTCCTTTGTTTTCCATCCGTGTCTCTTTGTTTCAACATGTACGGAATCTTACTTCCGAAAAAAACGAAAAACTAAAAAAAAACAAGTATGTACACACCCTTTTTTCCCCAAACCCCTGTTTTTTTTCCGGGTGTGAATTTCTCTCCCCATCTGTAATACTTTTTAAAGGGTCGGAATTTCTTTTACGTCCCGAGAAATTGATGATAGTGCCCAATTTCTCGAATGATTCATGCGTAATTGGCCCCTTCACCTAACAAGTGGCCTACTTTACTCCTCTCATACCAGATACTGCCTACACTTTCCCACTAGCACGAACATTTTCCTAATAATTTCCTTAGGCGGGCAATAAATGCGGCCTCGTGTGGGTGCGTGCTTGCGTGTGTGTTTGCGTGCGTCTGTTTTTTTTTTTTGTGTGAGGATTTTTTTTTATGTGCGTGTGTGTCTTTTTCTAAATGTTTGTGTGTGTATGTTTTCGTTGAGTATTTTCTTTGTGTGTGTGTATGTGTGTGTGTTGTGTCTCTCTTACTGCCTTTCTTTCTCTCTCTTTCTATCATTCCCTTTTTCTAACTTCTCTAATCTTCTTTTCCTTTATATTGTCCCGCATTGCAAACATTATATACATATTCCGGTATTTCTTCTCAACTGAATAGGATGCAATTCCTAATCGTTTTGCTAATAGTCCATAAAGGCTATAATTTGCGGTAATATCGGTGCGTATTTAAGAGAGTGAGTAAAATTCAGGCGAGAAGTTAATGCATTTTTAATCAAGCTCCGCCAAGAAACGATGATTTTTTAAAAGTTTATGGAGTAAATATTTCTTGTAAATGCATTTAGTTCGTTGATATACTTTGAATTTTATCCGTTTTTTGCATTTTTTTGAGGGGGGAGGGGGTTGGTAATTATCTTGTAGATAACTGCCGGTTATTCTCAATTAGTGTTAAATTTGTTGGTATTTATAATTACCTCCATATTTTTATATCAATCACGGTTAGGGAATATACTGAAAATATACTTTACTCATTAGTTGCAACAGAAAACAATTTCTTGTATTTTTTTCTACTTTGCTTCCTCCTCCAACCCTTTCTCGTTAATTTGTTTTATCCTTTATTTCCTTTTTTCTTTCTTTTCTCATTTCTCTCTCTTCCCTCTTTCATTTCTCTTTCTCTTTCTCTTCCCCGATTTCCTCTTCTTATTCCTTAATCCAATTTCCTTTGCTTTCCAGCCTCCCTCTATTTTTTTTCGTTTTTCCCTTACCATTCTTTCTCTTCTCTCTTCCTCTTTCTCCTGTTCTTCTCTTCACTTCTAAGCCCTTTTCCCTTCTTCACTCTGTACTCCTTCATCATCTCCCTTGTTCCTTTTACTTTTCTCTCTTTCCTCCATTCCCTCTTCCTCTTTCCCATCTTTCTCTTCCCTCTTCTTAACTTTTCTCATTCTCCTCCTCCCTTTTCTCAATTTTTCTCATTCTCCTCCTACTCTTCCTTTCTTTCTCTTTCGTTTCCCTTCCCCCTCCTCCCTTTCTTTCATCCTAGCCCTTCCCCTTTTCCCATTCTCCTCTTCCTCTCTTCCTTTCTCCCACGTTCCTATTTTCCTTTTCCCTTTTTCCCCTTTCCCCTTCCTTTTTTCCCATTCTCCTCCTCCTCACTTCCCTCCCTCCCGCTTTCCCATTTTCCTCTTCCTCTTCCTGTATCCTAGTCCTCGCCATTCTCCTCCTCTCCGCCTTCCCCTTCTTTCCCTTCCCCTCCCCCCTTCCTCCCTTTCTTTCCTTCTAGTCCTTCTTATTATCCTCCCCTCAGCTCCTCCCATCCTCTTTCCCAATTTCCTTTTTCCCTTCCTTCTTCCCCCCCTCCCCCCCTTACCCATTTTCCTACCCCTTCCTTCTTCCCGTTTTCCCATTCTCCATTTCCCTCTACCCCTTCCTTCCTCCCCCATTCTCCCTTTTCCCCGTATCCCTTCCTTCCTCCCTCCTTCCCCTCTTCCCCTTCTCGCGTCCCCGCCATTGACCAGCCCGCACCGTGCACTGCCTGCTCCCCTTTTGTCCAAGAATCCCTACCCTTCGCTTACCCAAAGGCGTTTTTCGAAGTCCTTATAAATTCGACATTATCCGATTAGCATTGGGAAGTCGACGGCCAGCTCTTACTGGTCGACTGGTTGGTCTTTGGTGAGGATGAGGATCACCGGAGGATATCTTCGTCTCGTAGGACAAGAGCCCCCGTTCGCATATCTGTCTCAGTCCGGATGGATGTGTGGGCGAGCCAGGTGTTTCGGCTAAACTCACTCCCGCGTGGACTTACACTCGGATCGTCTGTTCTAATTCCAGAAAAATCCAATTCGTTGTTCTAATTCAAAGAA
>NC_061859.1:15623111-15633111 GCF_019202785.1 Penaeus chinensis
TCTTTCTCTCTCTCGCAAGAATCGTTTAGCCGGATCACCCTAAATTCTTCAACCAGAGAAGGGATAGGATGGCGGGGAAGAGAGGAGACAGGAGAGAGGGAAAAGAAGGAGAGGAGGGGGGTAGAAGAAGGGCAGAGGGGGTAGAGAAGTGAGCAGGGGGAGAGGGAGGAGAGAGGGGGCGGGGAAGAGAGAGAGAGAGAGAGAGAGAGAGAGAGAGAGAGAGAGAGAGAGAGAGAGAGAGAGAGAGAGAGAGAGAGAGAGTGGAGATGCCATTGATGATCGAGATACCCTTAAGTGGCGATCTGCATGTCGGGCCCGTACTTAGCTCATATAAAAGCGGACGTATTTAGAGTGATAGCCGTCTCTAATTAAGCCCCTCTGATCGCGCATAGTCCGTTTGGGCGTCTATGATTAACCTCCTTTTTTTTTCTCTCTCTCTCTCGGAACTCACTTATGATAAGTCTGAGACCGCGCGAGAGAGACCGAGGCCAGTCTTCTTGGTCTCTCGGTCGAATCTCCCTCCTCCTTTTACCACCATCGGGATACCGCGTCCATCAAGGGAGCCAGGAGGGATAATTATATATGTAGGGATACGATACAGACTCTCCTCACCTGCTCCTCCCTTCCGGAAAAGGTCTTCGACCCAATGGGAGAAGGGGTTAATAGGGGGGGGGGGGGGTGTAGAAAGGTGGTCGGTTTGTTGTAAGAAGAAATAAAAGAACGTGATGATTTTGACTTCGATTATGTCTAGGATGTTTAAAGATTTAGATGTATGCTTTATATATATGTGAAATATATATATATATAGATGGAGTGGTAGATTAATAGACAGATCAATAGACAAAGTGTATATATGAATCTTCTTTCGTTTTCGTTTTCTTTTTCTTTTTCTTTTTCTTCTTTTGAAAATATATGTTTCTCTTACTTTTTATTATTTCTTTCTGTATTTTCTTCGTTCCTTTCGGCTCACTGACACTTTTTTACGACAATATATATTTTCCTCGGAAACCTCGTGAAGTTGCAGAGTTTACAAAAAATGAAAATAAATAAACTCCTTTCTTCCTTAGTAAACTTTCTCTTCCTTAATATGGCAACAACTTTTGGTGTAATTATTTTCATTCTTTTTTTCTTCTCTCCCTTTCTTATTAATCGTAAAACTTTCCATGTATACTGTATAACCCCCCCCTCCCCCCCTTGAGTAAAGGGCAAAAATCAATGTTGTTTTCCCCCTGTTCTCTCTTCCATTGCAATAGCCTGTTTTAGTGAAGATATTTTGGTTTTCTGTTGTTTGTACCTGACAAGCAGCCAGCTACACATAACCTTTTCTCCATGTAATAATGTTACTTATACGGCCCTCTATATTCTTAATCCTTTTGTGGCCTTTATTTTTCCCGACTTTTTTAATTTCGGGCGAAATGGTGTGTTTGGTTGTTCGAGTGGGTATTTATGGCTTTGTTTGTGCGTGTGTTTGTTTGCGGTTGGTGGGAGAGGGAAGAGAGGGGGTCTGGGCGTGTTCTATTGTTTGCTTTTATTGTGGGGGTATGTAAGGGCGTGTGTTTGTCTGGGGTTTGTATTTATATGTGTATGTTTATGTGTGATTGTATGTTCACTATTGTATTTATTGTTGTTGTGATATCTTGAGTATGTGTTTATTTTGTTTGTTTGTGTGTGTGTTGTGTGTGTGTGTGTGTGTGTGTGTGTGTGTGTGTGTGTGTGTGTGTTTGTGTGTGTGTGTGTGTGTGTGTGTGTGTGTGTGTGTGTGTGTGTGTGTGTGTGTGCGTGTATACGTTTATGTATGTTTGAAAGACTTGCGAAATGTATACTTATGCCTTACCTCTTCACTTTTACAGCAATATTTACCTTCTTTTTCCCTTTTTCTCCTTTTTACCATTTCATTCCTCTTACCTATGTGCTTTTGCAACTTTGCAATCACGCTCCCTCCTCATTTCTTTCTCCACTTCTTCCTCTGTTCTTCCTCACCGTTTCTTCTTATGAGCCTATTTCTCTCTGCCTTTAGCGAACCCCGGGCTCTGCAACTGACAGCTCGCTCTCCATTTGCTCAATTCGCTTTTTATTGTTAATCACGGAGGTAATTCTCGTCAATTGCATGTTGACGACCCGTGCAAGAAATTTTGGCCCTCTGGGTGTTTGTATTTCCTATGCGTTTCCTATTCTTCCAAAGGAGGGGGATTCATATCAATATTCATGAGGCTTCATTCTTTCTCATTCTTTAAGTGTTTTTTTTTTTTTTTTTTTTTTTTTTCTCTCTCTCTCTCTCGCTTTTAATTTCTATTTTTATTATTATTTGTTTTTGGGTGGCGAGTAGGTGTTGAAATCGTGGTCTTCTATTTGTTGTTTATTCTGTGATTTCTTTATTATTATTATTATTATTATTATTATTATTATTATTATTATTATTATTATTATTATTATTATTATTATCATCATCATCATTATTTTATTATTATTTTGTCCTTTTTATTATCGCTGATATCATTATCATTATATCTTTATTAGTAGTAGTATTATCGTTATCATTATTACTATGATCATTATCATTATCATCCTTATTATAAAATATTATCATATTCATTTATATCACTTTTTTATCATCATCCTCGTTATCATTATTATCATGATTACTATTACTTACCATATCATTGTTACCATAATTATTACTATTACTTACGAGAGAAACAGCGGAAAAAAATCGCATTTTTTAGAATAGACAGGTAAATAGATAACAAAAAGATAAAAATCTCGAAAAAACGGATCAAATCTAACAAAAAAAAAAAAAAAAAAAAAAAAAAAAAAATCCGAGAGCCGCGCGTGAGACGATGAAGCTGCACCGAAGCCTCATCGAACTCAAGCGAAGCCTCGACCCCTGCGAGAATTAATTCTGACGAGGGGGTTCAGGTTCCTGTAACAAATTGTGGCTAATTGATGGGGAAGTGTTTGATGAATGATTCAATCTATTTCGGAAAGGTTTAGTGTCCATTTTGCTCTCGGTCCCATCCCCCTCCCCCTCCCTCCCTCCCCCACCACCACCACCACCACCGCCCTCTTTCTCCCTCTCTTCTCGCTCTTTACCCTATCTCTTTTCTCTCCCTTGCTCTTTTCCCCTCTATTCTCTCCCTCTTACTCTTCTCTTTGCTCTCCCTTTCTCTTTCCCCTCTCTCCCTCTCCCTCTTACCCCTCTCTCGTCTCTTTCTTACCCTTTTCTCCTACCCCCTTCTCTCTTTTCCCCCTCTCCCTCTTACCCTTCTCTCATCTTCCCTTCTCTTTTTCCCCTCTCTCCCTATTACCCCTCTTTCCTCTCCCTCTTACCCTCCTCTCGTATCCCCCTCTCCCTCTTACCCTTCTCTAAATAAATTTGCGGATTAGTAAATAGATAGGTAGATAATATAATCACTGAATAGATAGATTTATTAATAGATAAGCAAACTATCAAGGAAATATATGATTAGGTAAACAGATAAATAGAAATCAATAAATAGATGAATAAATGAGTAAATAAATAAATATGGAATAATGAAGAACGGAATAAATAAATGTAAGAACAAACGAATGTGTGGATAAATAAACAAGCGAGTAAACAAAGAAACAAGCAAACAATCAAAGAAAAATGTGAATAGATAAATAGATAAACAAATGAATATGATAAACCTTCAAGAAAAATTATACCTAAATCTAAATAGATAAATAAAGATCCATACGCATAAACAAAAACAAAAACAAATATGTACATATAACAAATCTAAACAAACATAATTAATATAAAACTTCAAATATGTATATCCAACAAATTTAAATATACATAATTAATATAAAACTTCACATAAGTATATCCAACAACTTTAAACTAACATAATTAATATAAATCTTCAAATACTTAAGCAAATTTAAATAAGCATAATAAACATAAAACTTCAAATAGGCATATCCAACAAATAAACAGAATAAACATAGTATATCCAACAAATTAAAAAATATACAACAAAAATCTATACATGTATACGTATGGGAGACCTACGTTCCTCGTTCTAGTGTTTCATTCCCTGTCGACGATCTGCCCATTATCGCCCCCATTATATTGATTGCCAAACAGCCCGGGCAGGAGCGCACATTCGCTACGATGGCTATATAATTACCCATTAATGCCGGGCTTTTGTGGGGTATCGTAAAGCCTGAATTTCCGATAATTATGCATACATTGGCCATCGGAACACGCCGGAACTTTGATTTAGTGCCTATATGGATATTCTGATTTGCATAGAGGAGGTTGCGGTGGTGGTAGGTAGGGATGTGTTTGTGTTTATGTGTTTGTTTGTGTATGGTTGTGTGTTCGTTTGTTTGTGTTTGTTATTGTTTGTTTGTGTGTGTGTGTGTGTGTGTGTGTGTGTGTGTGTGTGTGTGTGTGTGTGTGTGTGTGTGTGTGTGTGTGTGTGTATTATTATCTCTGTGTGTATATATATTTTTTCCCGAAAGGTTTTAGAATTATGGAGACCGATATTACACAGGAAAATAAATTAGTGTTTGTGGTTTCCGTTCTTGGTTCTCTCCCTTTGCTGATGGAAATGTACATGCAAAAATAAGAGTAAATAAAATACGTTGACAAAATGAAGAAAATGCCAATTGGAAAACAGTCGATCGCCAACGAATGGTTTGAGGCAGGGGGGAGGGGGGGGTATGAGGGGAGGAGAAGGGGGGGGGGGGGTATGAGAACCGTGACGAGAGGAGGGAGGAGGAGAGAAGAGGAGGAGGAGGAGGAGGTGGAGGAGGAAGAGGCTGGGGGAGGTGGGGTGGGGGGGGGTGTGTAGGAAGGAGTCAAGCAAAACGAAAAAAAATAAACAATGCACCCTGACAATCCAGCCAAATATATAGGCCTAGCAAACCATTCCGGCCGAAATTAAAATCAATAACACTCCTGCGCCCAACGATAACGGACAATATATACCCAAGAGCTGTACCGTAACACCAATACGGAAGCCTCACCAGCCCGGTAGTAACAAATACCGGCGCTGCAACATTTCCTATTTCAGTGTAAACCAGGGACCTCCCCATTCGCGATAAACGTGTTCTGCATTCACTGGTACTTCTTGTCAAATGCTGCCAGACTTCTCTTATTCGCAACAAATTGATAGGAGAGGAGTCGCCGCCATAGAGAACGAGATCGACGCTTGCCTTCTTCATGGAAAATGGGAAATCCTAGTGAGGGGTAGGGGGGGAGGGAGGGGGGAAGGGGAGGGATGAGGGGGGTGAGGGGTGGGAAGAGAGGGGAGTAGGGGTGGGAAAGGGGTGGAGGAAGGGTATAGGGAAAGAGGGAGGGAGGGAATAAAGGGGGTGGGTAGGGAGGAGACAGGGGGTGGGAAAGAGGGGGGGGGGCAGGTTAGGGGGGGAATGGGTAGAGAAGGGAAGCTGAGGTTAGGTAGTTGGGGGGGATGAAGGGGGGGAGAAATATGGTTGGGAAGGGAGGGGGGGGAGGTAAGGGAGGGACCAAGAGAGGGGGGTGCTTGTGGTTGGGTGGGTGAGGGGAGTGGCAAAGAGATGGGTGACAGGGGATGAGGGGGAGGGAAGTGAAGAAAAGAAAAGCAGATAGAAAAGAGAGAGACAGAGAGAGAGAGAAAGAGAGAGAAAGAGAGAGAGAGAGAGAGAGAGAGAGAGAGAGAGAGAGAGAGAGAGAGAGAGAGAGAGAGAGAGAGAGAGAGAGAAAGTGTGAGAGTGAAAGAAAGAGCGAGAGAGAAAGTGAGATAAAGAGAAGAAAACAGAGAGAGAAAGTGAGAGAAAGATACAAAACAGAGAAACAGACCGAGATAAAGAGAAGAGATAGAGAAAGGGGAAAACAAACAAGGGATGGATAAAGGGGAAGGGGCATGCGGTGGGGGAGGGGAGAGACGAGGTCAGGGTTCAAGGGTACGGAGAAGGAAGAGGAACACGAGGGGAGGGTAGCGAGGGGAAGTGGCGGGTGTGAGTGAGGGGTCACGCAGGAGAGGGGAGAGAGAGAGAGCTCGTGTGTGCCTGTGCGGTTTCGAGGGTGAGGATGTTGAGGTCAGGAAGGGATGAAATGGGGGGAGGGGGGGAAGAGGGGGGTACAAGCGACCAATGGCGTGGAAGAGAGTTGGAGGGAGAAGGGGGGGGGGGGGAGGTGAGATGGACGAGGCCGGTCGTGTGGGATGTTATGGAGGGGGGACAGGGTGGTGGGGAGGGTTGTCCAGAGAGAGAGAAGGGGTGGGGAGGGGGGTTGATGAAGTGTTTCGAGGTTTGAACCATTCCATTTCAACACTTCAGATTGCTGCCATTACGTAATTATAAATCATAGTCCAATCTGCAGTTTCCAGTTGTATATGACAATTGGACTGGATCGCCATTATTGTAATTAAATGACGTTAACGCAGATGTATTATTATTTTGCCATACCTGCATTATAAGGTTCACAGAAGGGGAGCTCGGGGAGGAACACCGGCATATCCACAGCGAGAGAGAGAGAGAGAGTTATCGGCGCTATCGAAACGGCATCGAATCCCCCAATGTAATGTTTATTGAACTATGATAACGAGGCTGTACCTTACCCCGAGTCAAATTTCTATACACGTTACCATATCGAAAACCCATGAATTCCTGTAAAGCCACAAAGGAAAATGAATAGCTTAGCAATCTTTCTTTTCTCTCTTTCTCTCTTTTTTTTCTTAATTCGTTTTTCTTCCCCCCCCCCCTTTTTTTTGTGTCTTTTCGTCCACTCTTCTCTAATTGTAGGATGATTCTACGCGTCGTGAATTCCCGTAATGGTCTAGTATTTTAGAGCTAGATGCTGAGAGAAGCCCACCCTCCGTCTTCGCGTGACACTCAGCTGATCTGCCGGCTCCCAGATCACCTGAATGTTCCATTTTCCCAGAATGTCTCGCCTTCATCCCCTCCGCTGTTCATCTCGCAGCGAACACATGTTTTCCAGAAGCGAATGGAAAAGCTTGGTTGGAGCGCCTCGGGAGGAGCTTGTGTGCGCGCCGTCCCCCGAGGGCCAAGCAACCTCGGCGGGGTTATTACTAGCGAGTCATCCCCGCTAAACTCTCGTCCTGCCACAGACTCGAAATGGATTTTGAATTGCTCAGATGCACATTAAAGGCAGTAGCCGGCGCGGGGGGTTATAAAAATAAATCGGCCTCGAGAGCGTTCCATACAGCCCCGCCGTTCGTACAAGGAGGGCTGTGGGTCTCCCGGGGGTCCGTGAGAGACAGCCACGGTCACAACTCGGGTTATGCCGTGAGAGACTACTTCATTCTATCTTATCGACTCTTACATAGCCTGTGAAATGAGATCCGCCAGCTGATGCAAAAACCCAGTTCAAGAAGCGTGAATCCAAAGTCCATTTCATCGAACAGTCACAGGCGAAGCAATTCCACAAATAGCTTCTAAGTCTGTCCCGGGAGATTGCTGAAGCCCCCTCCTTCATATTTATGGTGTCTCTCTCTCACTGTTTATGGTGAGGCCGTGAATTATAGCACTGCAAAGGGCCGTGCTCGAGTACAGTTCACCATAGCTCGCGCGGGGCCGGCTTGGCATTGCAGGCAGAACACACGAGCAGTTACCAGTTAACACTAACTAACGGTGTCCAAAGAGAATGGCTGCAGCGGGGAAATTTAGCTAGGTGTGTGCGTCGCGGCGTTCGGGGTTTAATTCCAAATTAGCCAGTTCATTACCTTTGTGTTATTGTTATCTTGACACACGGGAACATGGGGTTCACGGGCGGGTGATAACAAGCACACGGGCGGGTAAGAGGGGGGAGGGGGCAAGTAGGAGAAAGTGGGAAGGAAAGGAGAGGAGAGAAAGGAGGGGAAGGTGAAAGAGAGAGAGAGAGAAGGGGGAAAAAGACCTGAAAGGGGAGAGAAGGTATAGAGGATAAGAATAAGGGAAAGGGAAACGGAAAAGAAAGGTCAGAAGTAGGGAGGAGACGAAATGGAAAGGGAAGAAGAGAAAAGGGAACGGGGAATGGGAGAAGGGAGGAGAGGGATAGGGAGGGGAAGGAGTGAAATGACGTCTCTCTCTACCTGTTCGATGGTGAATGAGACTCGGGTTCCAGGGACTGAATTCACCACGCATGTCATGGTATTTGTTCGTTCAGAGGGTCAGGGGCAAGTCAGGCGGTCGTAGGGAGAGGCAGCTCGCACCCGGGGACCATCAGCGGCCCTTGTAGCGCCCGTGAGAAATGCAATTCATGCGCGCAGGAAGATGATATAATATAATGGCAATGATGAGCATATTTTATGAGAAGTATGGTCGGTATGATAATGATAATAATAATAATAATGATGATAACATATTGATGATAATAATAATAATAATGATGATAACATATTGATGATAATAATAATAATAATAGTAATAACAACAATAATAATAATAACAATGATAATAATAAGAATAATGATAATAATGGTAATAATAGTTATAATAATAATAATAATAATACTCATAATAATAGTAATGATAATAATAATAATAATAATAATAATAATAATAATAATAATAATGATAATAATGATAACAATGATAATAATAATAATAATAACAATGATAATGATAACAATAACGCTAACGGCCGCCCGTCGTTCCCCGAAGGACAGTCCCAGAGGCGATGCGGGGAAGTTCGAGCCCCAATAACTTGACCCGAATACCGCCAAGGATCTTTCTCTCCCAACAGTAACTCTGGCACTTCTTTAAGGTTATTACTGAAGTTCTTATTCTTACCTGCACTCAAGCCATGAAATACATCAGCAGAGCAAAGTGGGCCAGCATTTACGTACATATCTGAAGTTCCTAATTTCTTGGAATTTACAGCACAAGCCGGTCTAACCATATTCTGCTGAAATGTGGCAGCCATTTGTAATATTTATCGTAGCCATCCTGTAGGAAGCGGCTAATGCACGGACGAAAATTATCTCTCTCTTTACCGGCTAACGCATGTGGTCCGCAGTCGGTTCAGACAAAGGTGCTACATGCGATTCACCTCATTATTATGCCTTGGGAAAATTAATCAGCTTGATTATTTTTGTTTTCCATTTTCCCTCTTATTTTTTCTTCTCTTTTTCTTTTCCGATTTCAGTTTTGGGTCTTTTGGTGTCTTTGGTTGTTTTTTTTTTCTTCATTTTCTTCTTCCCTTTTTATCTCTCTCTCTTTTATTGTCTCTTCAGCCCTTTCTCGTTTCTCTCTTCTTTCCCTTCTCCCTCTTTCGTCTCTTGGGATGCTTTGTTTCTCTTCTTTGCTCTGCCGTACTTCCTTTTTCATCTTTCTTTCTCTTTTCCACCATTTTCTTTTCTCGGGTCCCATTCTCTTCTTTCTCCCACGCCCTTTGTGTTCTCCCCTTTCACACCTCCCTCTCCTCTTCCCTTCCTAATTCCCCCCCCCCCCCATTCTATCCTCTCTCTCTTCCTTCTCCTTTTTTCCCTCTCTCTCCTTTTTCCTTGCCGATGATTTTTTGTTTTGTTGTTCTGTCACTCCTCTCCTCTTCCCTCCCTCGGTTTTTTTTCT
This sequence comes from Penaeus chinensis, assembly GCF_019202785.1. Classification (NCBI taxonomy): domain Eukaryota; kingdom Metazoa; phylum Arthropoda; class Malacostraca; order Decapoda; family Penaeidae; genus Penaeus; species Penaeus chinensis. The sequence goes on from NC_061859.1 coordinate 15,632,634, forward strand.
CTCTCTCTTTCCTCTTTCCTTTCTCTCAGCCCCATGTTCTTTCTCTTTCTCCTTCCTCACCGAATTCTCTCCTCTCTCTTACCTCGCTCCATCCTCTTTCATTTTTTCTCCACCTCTCCTCTCCTCTTCCCTCCCTCATTTTTTCTCCTCCTCTTTCTCCTCTCCCTTCCCCATATTTTCTCCTCCTCTCTCTCCTCTCTCTTTCTCTTCCCTATGTTTCCTCCACCTCTCTCTCCTCTCCCCTTCCCGTCCCCATATTTTCTCGTCTTCTGTCTTCTCTCTCCCCTCCTCTTCCCTTCCCCATATTTCCTCCTCCTCTCTCTCTCCCCTCCTCTTCGCTTCCCCATATTTCCTCCGCCTCTCTCTCCCCTCCTCTTCTTTTCCCCCATGTTTCCTCCACCTATCTATCTATTTACTTCTCTCTTCCCCCCTTCCCTTCCCCATATTTTCTCCTCCTCCTCTCTCTCTCTCTCTCTCT
>NC_061859.1:15695611-15698111 GCF_019202785.1 Penaeus chinensis
GTTCTCTTTGCCTGACGGTTCTCGAGTGATTTGTCAGCCATGCCGGGGCATTCCGTACTCGAACACTATGGCCCCTTTTCACTCGATTATTCCCGAGAGATTTGTTTCGGCCAGTTTGTGCGAAAGCCTTTTGTATCGGAACGGTCGCCGCCATTGCTCGCCGCCGGCCCGCCCTGGAAACGCAGGAATGATCGAAGCTCTATTAAGGTTTCAGAATCCTTCGGCGTAGCGTGTTTTTGACCTTCTTGTTCTTTTCTCCTTTGTTATTTATGATTTTTTTCCGTATGGCAGAGGCGTATTCATGGCGTAAATGTTGAATGTTAAATAGCAGGAAGGAAAAAAAGTCCCGTTTCAAGATTTCTTTATATAAAGTAAAAGTCCGAATTCATGATCGTTTAACTATAGTGTATTTCCATACGGTCTCGAAGTCGCTCCCTTCCCTTCTTCCTATTGCAAGAAACGCATTATAAGTAATTCGTCTTTTTATGGTTATGATAACTTACTGTGTTCTAAAATTGGCAATGAAAGCGCTGTGAGGATGTGGTTATCGCTTCCTTATGGGCAACAATGAAACACTTCCTCAGCAGTCCTTTCGCGACCTGTAAGTTTTTGTTATTATTTTTTTTTTTTCTTTTCTTTTTTTGAGGTGCGTGGGTGGCGGGTAAAAGAGGGGGAGGGGCGAAAAGAGGTTCCCTGAATGAATGGACGTTTTCATTCATTCAGACGTTTTACTTGTTAATCTTATGTGATCGTTTGATAAAGCGAGGAAGCTCATAAACTAGTGGCAAATATTCCTCAATTTGTGTTGGGGAACATGCGAATAATTGAAGGTGAAGAATGCATAGAAAAGAACCAACGCGTGGTGGCAGTCTTCAAGTTAGTCTAAGTGATCAGGTATGAAAACAAGCATTGTCATAGATCTGAAGAGCAACAAGCGTAATTTAGATGTTATAGGCAAATTCTGATCCGCGAAGACCAGGGTATAACCAGTCTTCCTTCTCTCTGGCAGCAACGAGGGCAATACCCTGCAGCGAAGGCAATTGCACACGACACCGTCAGGCCTCAGGGAGATGTTGGCACCTTGAACCGATCGATAGGTAAGTAAATAACCAAGAATGATTGCATTCCTTCATTGCAGGTGTCATAAAATCAGATCTTTAGTGGTGGGTGTCACGCGCGCCCACATGGGTTGGAGGTCGGACGTATTAACCTTCCTTCCCCGGGAACTTGTTTACTGCAGAACGAACAAAATGTGATCTCATGTTTTTTGCTTTTTTTTTTTGAGTATTACATGCTAATCAAGTGAATTCCCGCTAATCTTGCTACAGGAGGGGGCAAAGCATTCACATCTGTCAAATGCAGGACCGTGTATTATCAGGTGGGGAAAAAAATCTTGAACAAGAACCTCCCCCCCAAAATAAATATCCATATCCTGAGACCCCCTTTCCTCCGACCCCCTCCCACTCAACATAGCCCGCGCCCCCGCCACCCTCGCGCCCTCCCAGCCCTTAATCCGTTATCCATCAACACCTCGGCCTCTCCTTAGTTATAGTTTATCGCTAGGTCCTCTCATAATGCTCCCGCCCCGACCGATTTATTGCGCTATTCCTTCGACCTCCCCGCGTCGGGAGCGTCGCCGTGACCCCCGCACTCCCGGCCAACGTGATCATTTCACGAACTCTAAGCACCCGAAATGACAACCCGTTCGGCACCGAGCTGTCACGCACGGCGGTGTCCCGACCGTAATTGTCGTCCGGGTCGTAACATATGTCCCTCACAGACAACCTGCCGTCACGCTGCCGCTTCTACGACCTGTGGATGCAGCGTCGCATAACACCTTTCCATGAACTTAGCTGCACCCGCCTTCCTCCAACCTCCCCCCCCCCCCATTTGGATCCGTAGACCCCTCTCCCCCTTTCCCTTTAAACTTGCAATTCTCTCTCCCCCTTTCCTTCAGCCTGAAGTTTGCTATCCCTTCTCCTTTCGATCGCGCAGCCCCCTTTCTCTCTCCCTTTGAATGAACCCTTAGCCCCCTTTCGCCCTCCCTTGAATCCTTAGCCCCCCTTCTCCCTTCCTTTGAAACCGCAGCCCATTTCACCCTCCCTTTGAACCTGTAGCCCCCTTTCCACCCCCCTCCACCGTGGTATTCACCCCCCCCTCCTCCCCGTCTCCCTCCCACACACCCACTCGCCCCCCACCGCTCCGTCATCCCGCCGTACGTTCATCTACTTGTATGACAGTATGACGACGGCATCGGTGTTACCTGCCACGTCTACTTCTACATCTCACCACATTATCTGCTACGACGTACATCATACAGTCCCCTTTATGGCGACTCTTTATGCGTCTGTTCTGCCGACGCGGAAGCCCCTCATCTGTAGCCCTATTATCACACTGTCGTCTGCGAACAACGTCCCATCAACCTGTCATCCACGTCCACCGTTCCACTGCACCTCCATCTACGAACAATTAATGTCTGCAGCCGCATCTGCCCGCCGTC
>NC_061859.1:15703111-15713111 GCF_019202785.1 Penaeus chinensis
GGGAAGGGGAAGAAAGAAAGGGGGGAGGGGAATTAAAAAAAAAGGAGGGAAGAATGCGAGGTAAGAGATGTCAGAAGTAAAAGAGAAAGGGAGAGAGGCAGGAAGAAGGATTAAAAGGAAGAGAGAGAGAGAGAGAGAGAGAGAGAGAGAGAGAGAGAGAGAGAGAGAGAGAGAGAGAGAGAGAGAGAGAGAGAGAGAGAGAGAGAGAGAGAGAGAGAGGAATGTGGGTGGGAAGAAAGTCATAAAAAGAAGAGAAAAAAAGGAAGAAAGGGGCAGATTAGTGGCAGAAGGATGGAGACGAAGAGGGGAGAGAAAAAGCAAAGAAAAGAATGAAAAGGAAAATGAAAGAGAAAAAGAGAAAAACGGAATGGCCAGAAGAGGGAATGAAGGAGATGTGAAGTATGAAGGGAGAAATGAAGGAGAGAGAGGAGGGAAGAGGGAGAGAAGGATCTCCACTTCATTATCATGTTAGCAATGGCGTGGATGGCCTTTCCGAAGAGGATTCCTGTAGCGCGACCTCGAGAAGCCGCCCGTGCGTTCCGAGGCGGTAGAAAAAAAAAGAAAAAAAAAAGTAAAAAGAAAAAGAAAGAAAGAAAAAAAAGATTAAAAAGAAAAAGAAAGAAATAATAAAAAGAAAAAAAGTAAAAAGAAAAAGAAAGAAATCCTCATACCATTTTATAATTAAATCTCTTATACAAAATGTAAATATATATATATATATATATATATATATAAAGTTTCCTTTAAGAAAACCTTAAAAAAAATCAAGGTAAAAAGAAAAGTATGTATAGTAAGACCGATCGAAAAGAAAATCTCGCCAAAATTACGATAACAATCATAATTGGATAATTAGCAGTTTTAAACAGCTTTCGTTTTACCAGAAAAAAAAAGAGGAAGGGAGAAAATAGAGGAGAATGGGAGAGATAAACATTAATGATAGATAGATCGTGCATGTCGTCCGTGGTGTAATGAAGCCACCGTGAAGGAGAAAATTTTAAAAAAGGAAAAAAAAAAAAAGGGAAAAGAAAAGAAAAAAGAAGAAAATGAAATAAAGGAATAGTAAATAAAAGAAAAAAAGGGAAAAGAAAAGAAAAAAAGAAGAACATGAAATAAAGGAATAGCAAATAAAAGAAAAAAAAAGAAAAAAAAGAGAAGAAACGAAAAGAAATATAAGAAACAAATACAAATATAATATTTCTTTTGTTGACTCGAGCTGGTTTCGTCATAATGTATTTGTTTGCTTCTTTTCGGTAAAAATAATTGCAGGGTAATTTACCAGAAACGAGTTTTTCAAATATTTAGAGAAGAATCGTGTTTTTAACGGTTGTCTGGTTGTTTAGTTGCTTAGTTTTATCTTGTCTTTACTTATATGTAATTATCGGAATCATCATTATTATCTGTTCTTTTATATGTAATTTATATCATTCTTATTCATAAAATCTCACGTTTACGTAATGTAATTTCATATAAAATTGTTCCCTGTGAGTATTTTCGATAAAACATACGTACGTTATTAGTATTTACTTACTTGCTTCAAAAATAGTGAATAAGTGAATAAACAAATAAACAAGCAAAATAAGATTAAAAGGAGCAAATACATAAGAATCAAATGCATGAATAGAATGTCAAAATCCAATAATGACCTTTGCATTATCCTGTACCGGGTACATTTGCAATCTGTCAGTATCATGATTTGCAACACGCACGAACACTCACCAAGGAAACTCTCCAGAATGGCAATCATGCAGAGTCAGCGATCAACATGCCATGGTCGCGTCACGTGACCTGTCATTGTCAGGGAGGAAATGACAGACGCCATGACACGGCTTGGACCCCCCTCCCCCCCCCCAAAAAAAAAAAAACAAAAAAAAAAAAACGAAACAAAAGAAGTTAGGAATGGCTGGAATCTGTGTTATCCTGCGTAATGGTGATCCCGTCTTTGCTCGTCTGGTGCTTCTTATATGTATAAAAATAATAAACTGTAAATCTACCTATCTCTCTCTCTCTCTCTCTCTCTCTCTCTCTCTCTCTCTCTCTCTCTCTCTCTCTCTCTCTCTCTCTCTCTCTCTCTCTCTCGTTCTCTCTCTCTAAAAAAAAAAATAAAACAAATAGTGTTACTATAACTTCAATAATAGAAAAAAATCATGATATTGAAACAAAAACAGAAAAAAATATATATATACTAATAATAAGAGGCACAAATAAGACATAGAGAGAGACACAACTAAACAAATAAAATAGATAAACAAGTAACAGGGAAGAGAGAGAGAAAGAGAGAGAGAGAGAGAGAAAGTGAGAGAGAGAGAGAGTGAGAGACAGACAGACAGAAATTGCAAAATCCCCCAAATATTCATCGCAGGTATCACAACCCGGGAGTTAACATTGTGCGTGAAGATAATGGAAGGAGAAATTGACAGTTTAATGTGTGGGAGAAAAGTTTTTATCCGTGTAAGAACTACCCTGTAAATGACGTGGGAAATGATAAGTAGCAATAGCATAAAGACTTGAAAATAACGTAGTATTTGTGAAAGAGAGAGATAGGGAAAGAGGGGAGAGAGAGAGAGAGAGAGAGAGAGAGAGAGAGAGAGAGAGAGAGAGAGAGAGAGAGAGAGAGAGAGAGAGAGAGAGAGAGAGAGACAGTGAGAGAGAGAGAGAGAGAGTGTGTGTGTGTGTGTGTGTGTGTGTGTGTGTGTGTGTGTGTGTGTGTGTGTGTGTGTGTGTGTGTGTGTGTGTGTGTGTGCGTGTGCGTATGTGCGTGCATGCGTGTGTATGTGCGTGTATGTGTGTGCGTATCTCGGTTCTCACGAACACATGCCTATGTGCAATACAAGCATACACGCAAACGACTGATATCTACAAACGTATCCACATATATATACACAATCATATACCACCCCACCCCCAACCCACCCACCCCCCAAAAAAAACTCGAAACCCTGAAAAAAAAAATCCCCCGTACTTCTCCATTAGGAATATAAGCAAGAAACCTCTTCCTCCAGCAGCTCCAAGACAACCCAAACGCCTCAAGACTCCCTCACAAGACGCTGCATAAGGGCGGTGCCGAGACCATCATATAAATCATATGGACATCATAAACTTCCATTACGAGGAGGGAAGTGTTGTTTTAAAGACGCGGACTACAGATCTCTTGTCATTAAACGGAATAAAAAATGACAGTTTTCTCGCATTTAGAACGACGATGGAGGAGTTACAACTTTGTGGAAATCCGCTTCCTTTCGACGTGCTGTTCGCTCCTAGGACGGGGCACTCACTCACACGTGGAAGGGAATAGGAGGCAGAACAGAAGGGGAATGGAGAAAAAAGGAATAAAACAGAGGGTTAAGAAACTGAAGAAAGCGAATGGAGAAAAGGAATAAAACAGAGGGTTAAGAAACTGAAGAAAGCGAATGGAGTAAAGGAATAAAACAGAGGGTTAAGAAACTGAAGAAAGGGAATGGAGAAAAGGAATAAAACAGAGGGTTAAGAAACTGAAGAAAGGGAATGGAGAAAATGAATAAAACAGAGGCTTAAGAAAATGAAAAAGGGGAATGGAGAAAGGTTAAGAAAGTGCAGAATAAGGGTAGACATCAAGGAAGAGAAAAATAAACGAAAAAAAGACACCTGAGACACGAAAGAAAGGATGAAAGGGAAGGGAAGAAGAAGGAAGAGAAAGAAAACGAAAACAAGGGAAATAGAGAGAAAATAGACTGAGGAAAAGGGGAATAAAGCGAAAAAAGACACAGAAAAACGAAAGAACGAGGCAACAGCCGGGTAAAACGCTCCCCCCCCCCCCAAAAAAAAAGGGATGAGACAGAGAACGGCGATAATAATAAAAACATTCATAATTATAACATTGATGATGATAATAATGATGATAATGGTGATGATAACAATAATCGCAGAAAAGAGACGAAGAACACAAGATGTTCTGTAAGGAAGGATAATTAGATTAAGTAATAGCCGGCGTTAATTAGGGCGACGCAGGTCGTGCACAAGCGAGGCCGAGGACCCCCCTGATGCCTCTAACGGAGGTGTTTATCCTGCAGGTGCTAGCCCGCCGTCCTGCCACCCTGCCGTCCTGCCGTCCTACCCGCCTGCCGTCCTGTCGTCCTACCCGCCTGCCGTCCTGCCGTCCTACCCGCCTGCCGTCCTACCCGCCTGCCGTCCTACCCGCCTGCCGTCCTACCCGCCTGCCGTCCTGCCGTCCTATCCGCCTGCCGTCTACCCGCCTGCCGTCCTACCCGCCTGCCGTCCTGTCGTCCTAACCGCCTGCCGTCCTGCCGTCCTACCCGCCTGCCGTCCTACCCGCCTGCCGTCCTACCCGCCTGCCGTCCTACCCGCCTGCCGTCCTGCCGTCCTATCCGCCTGCCGTCTACCCGCCTGTCGTCCTGCCGTCCTACCCGCCTGCCGTCCTGCCGTCCTACCCGCCTGTCGTCCTGCCGTCCTACCCGCCTGCCGTCCTGCCGTCCTACCCGCCTGCCGTCCTGCCGTCCTATCCGCCTGCCGTCCTGCCGTCCTGCCGTCTACCCGCCTGCCGCCCTGCCATCCCACCATCCTACCATCCTACCGTCCTGCTTCCCGCGGCCGCCGAGGCTGTCCCGAGGAGCCTGCAACTTTCCCCTTTGCATCGGACGCCAACGATATGACTTCGACTATGGCCCGACTGCTGCGTTTATTTTTCCCCTCTCGGAGTCTTTTTCGATAGCCGGAATTTTTCCTAAATGTCGTAGTTCGGTTATAGTCTTTCTCCATGTGTGTGTGTATATGCGTAGATATATATATATATATATATATATATATATATATATATATATATATATATATATATATGTATATATATATATGTGTGTGTGTGTGTGTGTGTGTGTGTGTGTGTGTGTGTGTGTGTGTGTGTGTGTGTGTGTGTGTGTGTGTGTGAGATATTTTTACGATATATGATGCTATTTTTTATTTATTTATTTTCTGAAGATGTATTTAAATAGCAAAAAGCAGTGCTAGCATTTTAGAGCTTGGCTTCTTTGATTTCTTTAGAATGTGTAAACAAAGCTTTTTTTTATTTTCTAGTTTATAAACGTGCAATATCAATGTGAAAAAATCTCATTAGAAGCACCTAAAATACCATTAGATTAAAACAAAAAAGAATATAGAAAAGGTCATGGATATCACCAACATTAGTTATAAAAAGTAAATCACTCAAACAAAGACACAAAAAAAGACGACAACCCAATGTTTACACTCCTTATTCCCTTCTTTAAACTGTAAACAAACACATCACGGCAGTTTTTCCCCGTCTCCCGTGTATTTCGCGGTTGTCAACGGCCGCTCAAAACACTTCTTGCACGCATACTTGAGGCCTTTAGCGCAGCCGCCAGGACCCGTCGGATGAAACGCTGGGTCATCGCCTCGACACCCCTTCCTTATATCCCCCCCTAACCCTCCACCCCCTTTACCCCGCCTCCCGTTACCCAGGGATAATCCTAGACTCCTGGAGGAAGGATTAGCGGGTGTGATTTATCGGCTAAATTTAGAATTAGGCGCGATAACTGCGGTGGTTTGCCGTAATGAAAAAAAGGGGGTGATTTACGGGTCCTCGGCAGTGTTGGTGCAAAGGCTTCGAACAAGGTCGGCTTAACGAGGCCTCGCTAAGCCTCCGAGCAGCCTGATACATCTGCTTCTCCTCCTCATCTCCTCCAGCAGGGTGTTCTGTTACCGCCGCCCCTCCTCGCTCGCTGCTCCTGTCTTCGCCGCCGTAACTCATCTTCAGGTGCCATTTGCTCATCCCTCAAGGCTCCTCGAGGGTCGTCCATCAACGCACCTCAGACACACACACACACAAACGCACACACGCACATACACAGACACACGTACATGAGCACACACGCGTCGCCCGAAGACATGTCCGCCCACCGGAGCGAGCTCGGTCGATTTCACGATCAAAAAACTCACACGCCCTCGCTGATGGACGACGGAGGAGCGGGTCGCCCCTGCCCGCCATCTCACGCGAATACGACGACCCCTTCACCCTCGGCACCCGTAGACAGTTGTGGCGCCATAAAGCACTCTCCCTGCTTCTGCGCCGCCCCGAGAGCGAACATCTGCGGACTCCATCTTGCGGCGGGATTAACGACGAGCGCGGAGGTCTTAATGAACGAGCGTGAGTGAGGATAAGGCGCCTTGGCATCGCCTCGCTCGTCGGCTGTTGCATTATCCGCACAAAATTACGACCGCATTCAACGACGTGCAAATTAAAATCGTGTTTATCCCCTCACTGCTGCGTGCGGATAAAAAAACTAATGAAAATATTATCAACATAATATTAAGAATGGTAATAATGATGATAATCTTATCAGAAAACTCAAAAACTCTTTCCTAATGCATAAGTTGTCTTGTCCATTTATATCTGACGCTACAAGAAAATCAACATTAGGAAAACGAGATAATGAGTCCCAAAGACAAAATATTATCTTATTAATAAGCTGATATTTTACACCAAGCTTCTGTAACTGCATGATCATCCTCGGGAGACAGGACTACGAGAGGAAAGAAGAGAGAGAACACACAGTGTCAAAAAGGGAAGATGAAGACGAAAATCCCACAATCCTAGCCACCTCAACGAGCTGCGTCCGTCGTCAGCCCACACTTCTTGATCTGGTGGACAGATCTCCCCATTAAGGAACTCGCTCCCACGAACCACGGGATGAATGTAGGCTTATGTCAGAGTCCGAGAGTTGATATGGGAGGCCACGTGTGTCGAGGGGAGCTTCTTCTGTCCGTAGGCCTTGAGACATTTGTCATGGGCTTTTGACTGTGATAATGAGATCCTTTTTTTTTCTTTTCTTTTCTTTTCGTATCGTTTATATTTTTGTTCTCTCTTTTTTCTCCTTTTTACGCTATAATTGACATTCTTATTTTTACTCTTATCATTCATCTGCTATGCTTATTCTCCGCATCTACTTTATACTCTTGTTGAAAATACAGCTTTTCTCACGGTATTTCGCGTTAGAATAAGATATCGTATCAAAAGCTATGTTATTACTATCATACTTATTACAACTTTCCACCCTTACGAACGTCAGTAATGTTATAGCATCAACAATATCATCGATCCTGTTATTAGCACCAAATCATTTAATCGCTAATAGTCGAAAATTGCCAGTCTGGAGCTTCGAGTCCCGAAATCGTTTATGAGTTATAGACCTATCTTTTTTTTTTTCTTTTTCTTTTTTCTTACTTTCTTGTATATTTCCTTTCGTAACTTCGTCCGTGGGTGGTCGCTGAGTAGTAGAAGTAGTAGCCTGACTGTGGGTGGTTCGGTGAGTCACTGTGTGTGCGTGGGCAGGGGGGGGGGGGGTATGAATGAGTACATGGTGTACACTCTCGTTTCATTTAGTGTAATTTAAGTACTGTGTTTAAGGCTTAGTTTAAGTTAGCTTAAATGAATGGATAAGCTTAGTTTCGCTACTTAGGTGTGTGTTCTGTTAATCATATGGTTTATTTCGTTTAAATACGCGATCAAAGGTTTTGTTTATATTGGATTAAGTGCATAGGTCAGGGTTTTGATTTGGTATAGCCTGAATATATGGTTAATCGCTTAGTTTAATTTAATTTAAATGGCTTGGATTTTAGTTTAGTTTATTCAAATTACATGGTTTAAAGTTTAATCGAGCTTGCTTTAAAACATGATTTGATTAAGTTATTCTCAGTATATAAGGGTTCAGCTAGTTTGGTTAGAACCTTTTTTTTTTTTTTTTTTTTTTTTTTTTACAAATAATTTCTTCTCTCATTTCTGGTTCCATGGACTTGCAAAGTTGTTCATGTGCAACTCTGCGAAGCATTAAATAAATACGTGAGTGCTGTTGAATCATTATTTTTTCTCTCTCTTTTTTTTTCTTTTCTTTTTTTTTTTTTGTGTGAATGGATACGTGTCTGAGAGTACGACTATGAACGTGACTTCTCAAGGATTAGCAGTTCCTGATAATAGGTCTTTGGAGCGGAACAGCCGGGTCGGTCTTTCAAATGTTTCATTGTCTTGAAAGGATACTGTATTATTATGGTTCTTACAATCTGTGATTTGAAAGTCTGTCTGTCTTTGTGTCTGTCTTTCTAACCTTTTTTTTTTTTTCTTCTTACTCTTTTCTCATTCTTGTCACTTTATACTTTAATCTCTCTTTCCCCCTTTCCCCCTTTCTCCCTCTCTCCCTCTCCCTCACTTCCTCCCTTCCTCCCTTCCTCCTCTCTTTCTCTCCCATTCTTCCTTCTTCCTCCTTGGCCTCCTACGGCTCCTCCATACGTTAGAGTTATAACACACTAGTTCTTTCTTAACCTTTCAGAACGTCCTTCGCCTATTTTTATAACCCCCCCCCCCCTCTTGTCCCTATATCGGTAAGATGGAAAAGAAAAGGGAGGGAGAAAGAAAGAAAAGGGAGGGAGAAAGAAAGAAAAGGGAGGGAGAAAGAAAGAAAAGGGAGGGAGAAAGAAAGAAAGGGGAGGGAGAAAGAAAGAAAAGGGAGGGAGAAAGAAAGAAAGGGGAGGGAGAAAGAAAGAAAAGGGAGGGAGAAAGAAAGAAAAGGGAGGGAGAAAGAAAGAAAAGGGAGGGAGAAAGAAAGAAAAGGGAGGGAGAAAGAAAGAAAAGGGAGGGAGAAAGAAAGAAAAGGGAGGGAGAAAGAAAGAAAGAGGAGGGAGAAAGGGAGAAAGGGAGTTAGAAGTGAAAGGTGGCGAAGACGAAATGAAAAGAGGAAGGAATAAATAAAAAAGGGGGAGAAAAGGGAACTAGAACTTATGGAAAATGGAGGAGAATGAGGGGATAAAGGAAAAAAAAGATGTAGAAAACGGATGTAAATAGAAGGAGGGAAACCAGGAGAAGAAAGAAGACCTGGGGGGGAAGGAGAAAGGAAAATTTGAAGTGAGGAAGAGAAAAAGGGCCTAGAGGAAAAGAGGAAAAGGAGGAAATGAAGGAAAATGAGCGAGGAACTGGTGGAAAAGAAGAACAAAAAAAATATAAGAGTAATGAAGGAAGTTATGCAAAAGAGAATAAGGAAAATGAGCAAAAGAGACATGGAGGAAAGGACCACAGTGAGGCATAGGTGGCAATGAAGGTAAGAAGCTGAAGGAAAGGAGAAAGAAGAATAGGAGGATAGGAGAACGAGGAAGTGCAGAGAAGGTGGTAAATGAGGAATGGAGGAAAAAAGAAGAACGAAACTTCATAAAAAGCAGAGAGCAAGGAACTGGAGGAAAATAGGAGAATGAGGAGAGTTGAACGGAGAGAGGCGGGGAGGGGGGGGGGGGGGCGCCGCACCACGCCAAACCCCCCCTCGAGAAAATGCGGATTCAAAGAATGACTCGGGAGAGAAAATTACGAGGCTCTGAACAATTTAATTAAGCCGGTAAAAACGCGAGCAGGTCGTTGGTTGACACGCGTGGGCAGGGACGGTCCCCCTCCCCCCTCCCTTCCCCTTCCCTCTCTCCCTGACCCTTCCCCTCTCTTCCCCACCTCCCCTTCCTTCTTCCTTGCTCTCTCGCTCTCCTCTCCTTCCCTTTCTCCCTTGTCCTCCCCTCTGTCTCCCTACTCTCTCTTCTTCCCCCTCCCCTTCCCCTCCCCTTCTCTCTTCCCCTCCCTTCCCCTTACCCTCTCCCTCCCCCGCCCCTCCCCTTTCCCACGAGGTGAGAGCCGGGGAGATGTGGTTACTGAAGAAGTGGATAATGTGCTGGAAACCGAGGTTAAAATATGGCCCTAAATGGAGGGTAAAACTCTGGACTTGATGTTTAAGATATAGATAATCTCGGGGATGCTGTTCCGGGAGTGTGAGATGAAATGCAGCTGCATTGTGTTGGGCTTCGTGTTTCTCCGCGACGTCAGGTGGGACAAAGACGTGTCCTGGGCATGCATGTGATTGGTGCATATATATACGTATACGCATACATGCAGATTCAAACACACATAAACAAACAGACCAACAAACACACAGATATATAAATAGACTGATACCTACAAACAAGCAAA
>NC_061859.1:15733111-15735611 GCF_019202785.1 Penaeus chinensis
GGGAGAGGGAGAGGGAGAGGGAGAGGGAGAGGGAGAGGGAGAGGGAGAGGGAGAGGGAGAGGGAGAGGGAGAGGGAAAGGGAGAGGGAGAGGCAGAAGGAGAGGGAGAGAGAGAAAGAGAGAGAGGGAGAGGGAGAGAGAGAAAGAGAGAGAGGGAGAGGGAGTGGGAGAGGTAAAAGGAGAGGGAAAATGAAAGGGAAAGGGAGAGGGAGAGGGAGAGGGAGAGGGAGAGGGAGAGGGAGAGGGAGAGGGAGAGGGAGAGGGAGAGGGAGAGGGAGAGGGAGAGGGAGAGAGAGAGAGGGAGAGGGAAAAGGAAAGGGAGAGGGAGAGGGAGAGGGAGAGGGAGAGGGAGAGGGAGAGGGAGAGGGAGAGGGAGAGGGAGAGGGAGAGGGAGAGGGAGAGGGAGAGAGAGAGGGAGAAAAGGAGAGGAAAAGGAAGAGGAAAAAGAAAAAAGAGAAAGGGAGAAGTAGAGAGAAAAATAGTAAGAGAGAGAAAAAGAAAAGAAAAAGAGAAAGGGAGAAGAAGAGAGAAAAGGAGTGAGAGAGAAAAAGAAAGAAAGAAAAAAGAGAAAGGGAGAAGTAGAGACAAAAAGAGTGAGAGAGAAAAAAGAAAGAAAGAAAGAGAAGGGTTGACAGAGGAAGAAGGAGAAAAAATATAGGGAGAAGAGAGAGGAACAGGCAGAAAGAAAGAGTCGGATGAGTGACACAGAGAAAGCAAGAGAAAGAGAAAGGAAAACAGAGAGATAGACAGACAAGGAGTGAGAGCAGTGAATCCCCGAAAGCAATAATTGATGGAAATAAACGAGATAGACAATAAAATGAAGAAGAGGGAGTGAAGGAGAGAAATGGAACAAGAGCCAAAGTGGAGAGCGAAAGAGAAACACATTGAATAGGCTAATAAAATGAGGAATAACGAGATATCAAACACGACATGAAAGAGGGAAGGAATGATGGATAGAAACACAAAGCCGAATAAACAGGAAGGGAAGGAGAATAAGGAGATAGATAAAGAGATATGGGTAAGTGAAGATAACGATTACAGGAAAAGGGGAAACTTAAAAGGGGGGTAGTAGGAGGACGAATAAATATGGAAATAGAAGAATTCAGGATAAGAGACATAGCTGAGGAAGGGGGTCTTCGCCTCTCTCCCTCCCCCCCTCCCCAACTAAACCCACATTACCCCCTCCCCTCCCCTCCCACAACAAACAACCCACGCCCACAGCCCATCCGGATTCCCCACTTTGGCTCGAAATATACTTTCAGATTATGAGTTGGGCAAATATCAGGATATTTTTTTTTTTTTTTTTTTTTTTTTTTGAGGAGAGGGAACTTTTCTACACATAAGAAGGAGAACGATTTGCATATCCAACGCATTCAATTTTCTTTTCATATTCGTGCAGGTTTCGCCTTGGGTCGCGAAACCGGGAACTGTTAGTGCGAGCGAGATAGCAGAAACCCTTTCGGAATAAGCAATGAGAAATACTGCATAATACGACCGTCACTTATTTTGATAATTAGCTCGCCCAGGGAAGGGGGTGGCTGGGGCATTCAGGGGAGGGGGAAGGCCTTCAGGGGTGAGGGGATGGTCAAGGGGAAGGGGTAGGAGGAAAGGGGTGGGTGGGGTATGCAGGGGTGAGGGGCGTGCAGGGGGAGGGGGCAAAGGGGTGGGTGGGGCATGCAGGGGGAAGGGGCACGTAGGTGGAAAGGGGTGGGGGTGGGGGTACAGGGGAATGGGAAAGAAGAAGAAGGGGAAAGCTGATGGAAGGAAGGGGGTATGCAGAGGAGAAGAGGATAGAGAGACATGCAGGAGGAAGGATGGGTTATGCAGAGGAGAAGGGAATAAAAAGTGGGAGGGATAAGTAGAGGCAAATGGGGAAGCACACAAGGGGAGGGGATACAAGGAAGGAGGGATAAACAAAGGGAAAGGAAGAAGACACAAGGGAAATGGGAGAGAAGGAGGGAGGAATAAGCAGAGGGAAAAGGGGAAGCATGTAGAGGGGGAAGAGATACAAGGGGGTGGAAAGGACCTTAAAGTGGGGGGGGGGGGGGTGTCAGGGGAGGAAGGAGGGTAATGGTTCATGCAAGGTGCGGGTGTTATGCAGCCAACTTTTGATTTTTAATTCTTATTTCTTTTTTTTGTAATGCATCTTGTTTTAATTATTGCCATTATCATGATAAGCATCATAATTATATCCATAAATTAGCTAGACGAAATCTAACAATACGAAGAGTCATTGTGTATTCTAAGCCACCTTTAACAGTGATACTGAATAAAAATCCGGTTCCAACGATTGCTATCGAGATGAACGTTTTTCGTTTCAATAAATCTTATATTTTCACTTTTGATACTGATACCTGTGCATTCTTTCTTTCTTTTGGGGATTTTGATTGTATATGTATCTTGTCTTATCCGCTCTCTCTCTCTCTCTCTCTCTCTCTCTCTCTCTCTCTCTCTCTCTCTCTATCTATCTATCTATCTATCTATCTATCTCTTCATCTGTT
>NC_061859.1:15738111-15740611 GCF_019202785.1 Penaeus chinensis
TTCCGACAAGTTCCCCGGCGCTTGTGGCACCTAATCCTTCAGCAGGAAAGTAGAAGACGAGGGCGGGGGCGCGCGTGTGCTCTAAGCTCTCGTTCGGGCGTGTGGGGGGCGCGTAGGGGGCGTGCGGGGGGCGTGGGGGCGTGTGCAAAGTATGGAAATCCCCCTATATACAATGGTATTACTGAAATCGCGTTACGTATGAGAATCCGCCAAGTCTGATGCTCTTGCCTTATAACCAAGGGGCTTGTGATATATAGACCAAGCGGGGGCAATACCGTGCTATGCCCAGATTACGGGTTGGGTCGAGCAGCTGGTGCCTCCGTGTCGTTGAAATGAGTCTTACGAACGTCTCTAGGAGTCAAAACAAACCCATGCTTGCTTTTCTTTCTACGAGCAGTCCTCCCCCCCGTTATCACCCCCTATTCACCTGCTACTCCTATCCTCCCCCCTCTTCCTCCTTCGCCTTCGTCGCTTTTGCTTATACCTCTCATTCTTTCCTTAGAACCTCTTCTTCCCTTTATGAAGAAAAAAAAAATGTTTGACCCCCCAACTCCCCTTCCTTCTCTAATATGATTCTGATGATGACGTATTCGGTCTTGTGCGTCGCTTTAATTACCCGCACGCCCCTACCAGGACATGCCGAGATATGTCACAAGCGTTTGGGCTGATGAATCGACTCTCTGTTTACTATACATAGAGTGGGGAGGAGGGGAGAGGGGAGGGGAAGGGAGGGGGAAGGAGGAATGGAAGGAGAAAAAGGGGAGTGTGGCATGGAGGAAGGGGACGGAGAATGTTACAGGATGGAGAGGGGAGAAGGAAGGGGGAAGGGGAAAACAAAAGGGGAAGAAGATATTGGAGAAGGGGAAATAGGAAAGTGGGAGCGGGGAAGGGAAGAGGATAGTAGAAAGGGGAGAAGAGGAAAAGTTATGGGGGTAGAGGGAAAGGGGATGGTTACATGGGAAAAGGGGAAGTTACAGAGGGGGAGAAGGGAAGAAGAGCGAATAGAGAAGGGAAAATGGGTACGGGATGAACGTACAGTGAGTGACACGGAGTAAGGGTACAGTAAGAGACAAGCACATAGGCTGAGCTTACAGTGGGGGATCTGATGAGGTTACAGTGAACGATAGGTGAGTAGAATGAGGGTACAGTCATGCCAAGGTGAGGCAACCTAAGTGAGGGTTAGGCGGAGTGAGGGAAGAGGCGTGTCTCAAGATGATATTATGTGCATATTGTGGGCCAAGAAAATATAAAATCAAGTTTTTCTTTAATGAAAATTAAAATTTGGTGTCACATAAACATTTTGAACACTTTGTAGATCGTGATCAAAGGGCGCTTTTTGCTCACACAGACACACGCTCACACATACATACATGCACACACATACACACAGAGAGAAAGAGAGGGAGTGAGAGACAAAGAGAGAGAGAGAGAGTGAGAGAGACAAACAGAGAGAGATCCAGAGAGAGAGAGAGAGAGAGAGAAAGAGAGAGAGAGAGAGAGAGAGAGAGAGAGAGAGAGAGAGAGAGAGAGAGAGAGAGAGAGAGAGAGAGAGAGAGAGAGAGAGAGAGAGAGAGAGAGAGAGAAAGAGAAAGTATTTGACGATACCTGTCAGACTGAAAGAGCGGAGGAAGACAGACATAGACATGAGGGAGAGAGAGAGAAGGAGGGGGGGGGGTGAATAATGAGGGGGGACACAACCTTCAATTTTTTTAGTAATTACAAGAGAGGCTTCATTATGGCTCCCAAAGCTCAGCGCAAGATGTCGTTTCCAGGCCCAGTACTGAGGCATTACTTGAGATTAGGGGAAAATGTTGAGCAAGTTAAGATGGATTCTTGTCCTTACGTCCTCTTCCTTCCTTCTCCCTCCATCTTCCACCTGCCCCCTTCCCTCCTCCCTCTTTCCCTCTATCCCTTCGTCCTTCCATCCATATACAATTTCACCCATTCATATACCATCCATTCATCCAGCCATCTATCCATCCATCCATCCTTCCATCCATCCATCCATCTTCCCTCCTCCCCTCTCACCCTTCCTATATATCCCTCATCCCTTCCCCCTCTCTCCATCCCCCTTTCCCCCACCACCCCCTCCCTTCTCCCATGTAACCGGAGCAATTACATTATTCTTACATTTATGATGAACAATCCAAATTATTTCCAAATATTTCTTGTTCTTATTACTATCATTTGCTATTCTTTTGCGGTGTAATTACCATCGCCATTGATAATGATAAGTATTTTTTCAAATTTCTTAATCAGTGTAATCCTTTTCATAATAATTTTCCTTGATGTACTATCACGGCCACGAAAAATTGTCTTTCTTTTTCAATTATCCTCATTCACAAAGGAGGACAAACCAAGGTAATGGGAAGGAGAAAGAGAAAGAGAGAGAGAGAGAGAGAGAGAGAGAGAGAGAGAGAGAGAGAGAGAGAGAGAGAGAGAGAGAGAGAGAGAGAGAGAGAGAGAGAGAGAGAGAGAGAGAGAGAGAGAAACACGAATT
>NC_061859.1:15745611-15755611 GCF_019202785.1 Penaeus chinensis
TGCTATTCGAATGCATTTGTATTTTTTTGCATTTTAGTATACTGTATATAATGTATCGCTCGTATTATATGCAATATTTGTCTACATTTCCTTGTAATGCATGCACTATATTTATCGCAGTCTTCTGTATTGCATGAATAGCATTTCTTGTATTGTATTGTATGTTAAGTGTTGTATTAATCATATTTAATTGTATAGTATAGCGCTACATCTCATGTCTTTCGTTCACAATATTTATTATATTTTTTGCATTTTCTTGTATTCTTTGTATTGCATTTCTCCTTTCATTTCTCTCCCCCACGTTTAATTCTGTCTTCGCCTTTCTTGGTGCCTCTATCTTCGCCTCTTTCAACCCTCCCCCCCCTCCCCCCCCGGGCAGTGCCATTTCGACTGGCTCTCCTGTGCACGTGCCACGCCTCAGCGGCACCCGTAATAGGAAAAACAGGGTCCCGGGCTTGGGTTGAGGCAAGAGGGGAGACAGAGGATAACGAAAGAATAGGAGAGGGAAGAGGGAGGATAACGAAAGAGGAGAAGAGGGGAGAGGGAGGTTAACGAAAGAGGAGAAGAGTGGAGAGGGAGGTTAACGAAAGAGGGGAAGAGGGGAGGAGGAGGTCAACGAAAGAGGGGAAGAGTGGAGAGGGAGGATAACGAAAGAGGGGGAGAGGGAAGAGGGAGAATAACGAAAGAGGGGAAGAGGGAAGTTAACGAAAGAGGGGAAGAGTGGAGAGGGAGGTTAACGAAAGAGGGGAAGAGGGGAGAGGGAGGTTAACGAAAGAGGAGAAGAGTGGAGAGGGAGGATAGCGAAACAGGGGAAGAGGGAAGAAGGAGGTTAACGAAACAGGGGAAGAGGGGAGAGGGAGGATAACGAAAGAGGGGGAGAGGGAAGAGGGAGAATAACGAAAGAGGGGAAGAGGGAAGTTAACGAAAGAGGGGAAGAGGGGAGAGGGAGGTTAACGAAAGAGGAGAAGAGTGGAGAGGGAGGATAGCGAAACAGGGGAAGAGGGAAGAAGGAGGTTAACGAAACAGGGGAAGAGGGGAGAGGGAGAATAACGAAACAGGGGAAGAGGGAAGAGGGAGGTCAACGAAAGAGGGAAGAGGGAGGATAATGAAAGAGGGGAAGAGGGAGGTTAACGAAAGAGGGGAAGAGTGGAGAGGGAAAATAACGAAAGAGGGGAAGAGGGAAGAAGGAGGTTAACGGAAGAGAGGAAAAGGGAAGAGAGAAGAGGGAGGTTAACGGAAGAGGGAAAAGGGAGAAATAAGAATGAAAAGAGAGATGAGGGTAAAGGGGGAGAAGGATGGGGAACAGAGAAGAACGAAATGGGGGAATTGGAGGAAGGAAAGGGTAAAGAGGGAGGCTAAAGGGAAAGAAAAAGCTCGAGGGGGACAGGGGAGTTAGGAAAGAGGGAAGAGTAAAAAAGGGGGAATGGAAGGGAGGGAAAGGAAGAACGAAAAAGAGATCAAAAGAAGAAGGAGGAGAATGAGAGAAGATGGAAGAGAGGAAAGAGGTTGGGAGAAGCGGAGAGGGAGATGGCAAAGGGAAAGCCAAATTGAGCCGAAATAGAGAGAAGGAAAAACGGAGTGAAGAAGAGGGGAGAAAGAGAAGAATGAGGGGGGGAAGGGGAAGAAAGAGGAGTGTCTAGGAAGGAAGGGGCGTCTCGAAGATCCTGAGGGAGTGTAAGGCTTCAAACGGACGACCCCCCCCCCCCCACCCACCCACCCCTCTATCTCAAGGCCCCAGCTTACGACTGACCATTCGATCTGCTTACTGTCCTTAGGGAATAGAGGAAACGGGAGTGATATATAATTGGCAAAGGCGGCGGCGTTCTAAGATGGGAGTGTGGTCTTGGCGTGGCTTGGCGTGGCTTGGCGTCTAGAACTCTTCTAGATGCAAAAAAAAAAAAGAGAGAGGAAAATAAATGACGTATAAAGAGAGGGTATCTTGTCTTGAGGAGAGACGAAGAGGCAACGAAGGGTAGCCGACGCCAAGGAGGTGTACAACACATGTCCCGGGTATGAACTGTGTTCTGTACGCCCTCCTCCCCTTCCCCCCTCCCTCCCCCTCCCCATTCGCTCCCCTAACCCGTCCCGTCTCCTCATCTTTCTTCTCGTCCTCCTCCTTCTCCTTTTTCTTCAACTTTCTTCTTCGTCTGTTTTCATTTCTTCTCCATTAATGCCTCCTCTGTTTCTACTATTAATATTCTCTTTCATTTTCTTTTTCTTTATCTTTTCACCTTTCCATAAATTTTCCTGCCGTTTGCGTTCCATTTTTTCTCTCATCTTATCCCTTTCTCTTACTTTTCCTTCTCTGTTTCCGCTTCACCTTTGTTTGCCATCTACCCCCCCTCCCACCACCACCACGTAGACAATAACACTAGCGCCGTGCCACTCACCGTCATATTAGGGGCACATCAAAGCGGGACGTTCTGAGGGTATGGTGACTAAATAGATAGACGAAGGGGGTGAGAGAAGGAAGGAGAATAAGTTCAAGAAGTATGAAGAAGGAAATGGAAGAGGAGGAAAGTGGGTGTAAGAATAGAGTAAGAGGAGAGAAAGATAGATAGATAGATAGATAGATAGATAGATAGAGAGAGAGAGAGAGAGAGAGAGAGAGAGAGAGAGAGAGAGAGAGAGAGAGAGAGAGAGAGAGAGAGAGAGAGAGAGAGAGAGGAGAGACAGACAGACAGACAGACAGGCAGACAAACAGACAGACAGAAAGAGAAAGAAAGAAAGAGATAGAGAAAGAGAGACAGAAATAGTATCCTAAAAAAACGACACCGTGAACTTAATCCTTAAGTGGCGTGGGCGGTCACATTTGGAGCCCCGCTCTCCTGGCCAATATAACCCCCCCTCTGGCATAGCTTTGTCATTAATTAACCAAGAGAGGCTTTTAGGTCTTTGATTCGGCGGAGAGCGACTTCGGGGATGGGCTGGCATTAAGATAACTCGGGTCACCTGGTCTGGCGGGGAGGAACCAGGTCCTGGCAGATCGGCTTACACTCTGCGGGGTCATGATTTCGGTGAAAGGAATTTCTCATTACGAAGTGAAAGAAGACTAGGGTGAGGGGTTGGGGGAGTGGGGGGCAAAGGGGAAGGGGATGAAAGGAGGGGGGGGGGCACAGGGAGGAGTAGGGGGCAAAGGGGAAGGGGGTGGGGTTAAGGGGGCTAAGTGGATAGGGATTAGGGGTAAAGAGGATGGAAGAGAGCAAGGGACCAGGAGGAGGATTGGGGTAAGAGGGAAGAGGACAAGGAAAAGAAAGATGGAGTAAGAGAGAGGAGGAGGAGGAAAGGGAAAGGTTTGGATAGGGGCAAGGGGGAGGGGTGGACGAGGGGAAAATGAGGTAAATGGAGGTAAAAGGGAGAGGATATAGGGCAAGAGGGAGGCGGACTGAAAGGTAAAGGGAATGGTATTGCTAAAGGAAGAGGAAGAGGAAAGAGGTAGGGGGAACGCAGAGGACAAGGGGAGGGGGGGGGGGGTAGGAGGGGAGGTTAGATGGGGAAGGAGACTGGTCATAAGATCAACCTCAGAGATGTTATTAGTATATGCTGGTGTGTTATCGCGAGATAGACAAATGATGCAATGTGAGATTTTAAAAATATATGCTGTTTATATGTTTAATCCTCTAAAATCGATCTTGTTTCAAAGTTCTTTCATATATTGAACTATAAATCATCTGACTATATATAAGGTTAAGGAGAATCATAGCATGCATATTTGTATAATGAACCTTAATCTACAGCTTTCTTCCTTTTTGATATAGACAGGCAGATAAATAGATATTTATATAAACAAATAGATAGATAGATAGGTAGAGAGACAGAGAAATTGATAATTAGGAAGCTTGATAGGTAGATAGATAGATAGATAGATAAAGAGATAGATAGATAGAGAGATATATAGACAGCTTTATGGTTATATATATATATATATATATATATATATATATATATATATATATATATATATATATATATATATATCTTTGTAAATATATATATATATATATATATATATATATATATATATTCACTTATATATATATATATATATATATATATATATATATACATATATATATATATATATATATATATATATATATATATATATATATATATATATATATATATATATGTGTGTGTGTGTGTGTGTGTGTGTGTGTGTGTGTGTGTGTGTGTGTGTGTGTGTGTATGTGTGTGTGTGAGAGAGAGAGAGAGAGAGAGAGAGAGAGAGAGAGAGAGAGAGAGAGAGAGAGAGAGAGAGAGAGAGAGAGAGAGAGAGAGAGAGAGAGAGAAACAGAAAGCGACAGACAGACAAACAGACAGATGATGACACGCATTCCAAGAGCGCCTCACGTGTTCACCAACATTTGTGAATTGTCACTGACCAGGTGACCCGCTGAAAATACAAAAATAGATCGATCAAAAATAAGAAAAGAATCTGAATGATGAGGGACAGAAAGAGAAGGAGGGATGCACACATCAGCAAAAATAATGATACTAAAAAAAAAAAAAAAAAAAAAAGATATATTAGTTTCCCCTTCTTTCTCGTCTTTCCACAACCCTTTCACCCCAACGTCATTTCTCCCCCCACCTTCACTTAGAGCCTACCCCCTCCCAATCCCTTCTCCCCCCGCAGTTCTACCCTCCCCAACCATTCCCCTCCCCCTACACATCAATCACCCACCCCCACCCCAGCCCCTTCTTCTAACCCCCTCACCTACACGATTCTTCCCTCCATACTCATTCACCTCAACGCCTTCCGTCCTTCCCCCTCCCCTACACCTCACCCCCCCCCTCCAACCCCTTCACCTGAACGCCTCTCCTCTCCTTACCCATTCACTCCAACGCCTTCTATCCACCTCTTCCCCTACACCTCAATCCTCCTCCTCCCCTTCTTTAACCCCTTCACCTGAAGCCTCTTCTCTCCTTACCCATTCACCTCCACGTCACCCCTCCACCGCCCTCCCTCCAACCCTCCGCCAGAGCTTTGTGGGGCCTCGGTGATAATTGTAGGTTAGACCGTGACCTTGCCAATGATGCGCGCGCAGATGACAGCGTTATGGCGGCAGCGCTGCAGTTACCGAGATAAGAGTGGCGGAGACGCGGTGGGATCCTGCTCTTTCCTCAGAACTGGAACTGGTTACGGGGACTGCTGGCGGGGCGAAGGAGGGCGTCGTGGGGGTAGGGTGGAGGGGCAAGGGAGGAGAGAGGACGGGAGGGGAAGGGAGTGGAGGGGAGGTCGGGGGCTGAAGGTTGAGGGGAGGGTGAGGTCGAGGAGAAGGGGGTATAGGAAGGGCAAAGTCAGAGAGAGAGAGAGAGAGATGGTTAGGGAATGGTCAAGGCTTTTGTTTTTTCTGGCATATGGAATTCAAAAATTATATTTTTCTCGCAAAGTTTTGCAAAAGGAAAGTCAGAAAAGCAAACAAGCGGAGTAAGATGTGTCATGCAAAGTAGAAGCCTCCTGATGAGACTCAGAATATGGTGTCGAAAGGTCGCGATGCAATAAAACAGTTCCAGTGAGTGTTTAGCGTCAGCAGGAGACAGTAGTGGGATGATCGTCCATATTCAAATCCCAGTTAACATTATTCGAACTCCCCCGATGCCTGACTTTCATTACCTCCTCCAGGGCGGCTTGATCCCTGCAATTATCTTCCCCCTTCGATTTATTATCACCCTATCTCTCTAATACTGTCAATCTCAGCACTCCCTTCGCTCAAATGAACGTCGTATTAAAAAGAAATAAGAAGAAAGAAAGAGATAGAACAAAATATCGTATACTATATCAAGCAGGAAAAGCTCACCGCTTCCCCGTTTTGCATGCAAGAGCCATCTCCCTCTCGACCTTGCTCCATGTTCTCACCTCCCCGCCGCACTGATCACCGTTTATCAATGTCATCATCATCAGCTCAAACGTAGTGGGTGTCAGCGCGATCAGAGGGATGACTATCTACCATCAGCCGCCGCCAAGATGGGCCAAATGGTCCGGTAAACAAAAGGGCGTCCTAACAACCTGTCACATTCTGCAGCCGCAACACGCCGTCGGAGGCTCTTAAGACCTGACACTTGCTCGAGAGGTGAGCCGCCTACCGCCACTTGACCGGGACCGCACTCAGGCCCTCGTGCGGGCTGACACTCTTGACTGCATGGTGCGCTTGGCGAGGGAAGGACCCGGCCTGGTGCGGCCTCAAGGTTAGGATACAAATACACGCGGATGCTCGCGGCGGCGGGCTTTGGAGGGGCGGCTCTGGGGACAATGCAAATGGGAGGAATTGTATGTTTATTCATATGCTGCTGTTGCCTCTTACTTCCATATTACCAAATGAATGCACAGCCAGACACACATGTATGTATATGCATACATACATACATACATACATACATACATACATACATACATATATATATATATATATGCATATATATATATATATATATATATATATATATATATATATATATATATATACACATATACATATGCATGTGTGTATGTAGTCTACATATATGTATTTGTATGTACAAGTATAATTATACGTATCTTCGTATGTACATCCGTATGTATGTAAATATATATAAGTTCACGTGAAGCAGGCGAAGTTTTACTTTGTTATTCCCCACTGTGTGACTTTCAAAACAACACAATGTCCAAGCTAGTAACGCTAGAAAAATTCCACAAGAAAAATCATGCCTCATTAATCCTCAGTTAAGAATCGTCTTTCCCCTGTTACTATCATTTAACGGATAGTGTCTTGCTGCTGCAGAATGAACTTTGGTACGGGTAAAGTTTACGCATGATGAATAGGAATTATTCATGATGATGGGTTCTGTTTATATTGGGAGAAACATTTACCTTATGTGTGCGGAGCTGGCTTGGCTTTCTCTAACCATTCTTACGGGTACATGTATTTGAAAAAAGAACAGTGCTCTCACTAGCTATAACATTCGTGTTCTTGTCATAGAAAAAAGAGTCTTCTTCTGATGCAACTTCGGACTTCTCATAACTACACACCTGCCTGTTCTTTACCGCGTACCCTTGGAATGTGCTTTCAAGTGCGTGACGTCGATATACAAAGGAATATACCTCTAACATAATCACATGCCTTTCAGTGTTGTCTTGAAGAGGAGGAACCAGATGGCGTGACCGTGAAATACCCCAGGCTGTTCACAAGACTGAACAATACCCAGGACGTTGACGCAAGTCTTTAGTTCATGGAACAATTCACGAGGCTTGGAGGAGGAGTTCCCTTCGGCTCGCCCTGGAAATCCTCCGTTCGACCCAGAGGAACAACCCGGGTCTTGGCTGAGGCGAGGCGCTTCCTTTAAGGTGCGCGTGGGGGACCTCGTGACCTTGCAGCTCGTCAGGTATGACCTTTGGGTTTGTTCTGTTTATATATCATTTGTGTTTCTTTTGTTGCTGTTAGTGATTTTTGTGTGTGTATGAGCTTAATCCAAAGGGAGGAGGTGCTTTTCGATGCTCAAGTGTTCTAATAAATTCTAATCACGGCGCACCTTAACCACCGTAGTGAAAACAATATGCAAGCAGTAAAGAAGCACACCTTACCCGAAGAAGATATCTTGAGTCGCCGCACCCGATGACAAGCAGTAATCTTTATTCCCCCCCTTCCCCCTTAGCGGAGCCCCCCCTCCTCCTCACCCCCTGCCAGCACAACAACAGGCTTAACGAGGGAAACGCCCCTGCTCCCCACACCATCTCCCACTAATGCCTCCTGCTCTTTCTTTCTCCCACTGTCTCACACTCCCAACTCATTAATTCTACCTCTTTCAGTCCCCTCTTTCACCTTCCTTTTTCCTCCTCCTTCCTTCCTTTTTTCTTCCTCCCTCTTCTTCTCTTCCTCGATCCTCCTTTCTCTTTTCCCTTTCCTTTTCCCTTTCATTTCTCTTCCCTTTCTTCCCTTCATCCTATTTTCTCTCTCCTCCCTCCTTCTTCTCCTCTCCCTCCCTCATATCTTCCCCTTCACTCCTCCTTTCCTCCCTCTTTCCCCTTCTCCTTTTCCCTCCTCCCTCCTCCTTTTCCCCTCCCCCTTCTCCCTTCTTCTATCTCTCCCTCGCAACCACGGACCACGTAACGTCCCGCCATCGGATATTTACACCGACAACCCTTGCAACAGAGACATAACAATCACCGAGTACTTTAGATGCTCGGGGTTCCTTGCATGATCCCCTCACACTTTTACTCGCCACCCTCAACCTCGCCCCCCCCCCTCCCCCCCCTCCTTTCTTCGCAGGGTGTGGGTGTGCATGACCGACCGTGGGTGAAGTCATCAGCATGCATGACCCAGGCGTCGTCCGTGCGAATTTGTCCGACACGCAGATGAGGACAATTAGCACGAGTGTGAAGCTACGAGTGACTCTTAATCGATGGGAAATTTGATTTGATGGTAATTAGTCACGCCGACAAGTTTCCAAGTCGTCGGATGAATCGTACTAACAGGAAGGGGACGGTGTAATGTATGCTAATTAATAGTTGAGGGAGGGAGGAAGACGGACAGGAGGAGGAGGGGGTTGAAGGTGGTGAAAGGGAAGAGGGGGGGAGAAAATGGGGAGAAGAAGGAGGAGAAGGCGGAGGAAGAGTAGGAGGAGGAGGAAGAGTAGGAGGAGGAGGAGGAGGAGGAGGAGGAGGAGGAGGAGGAGGAGGAGGAGGAGGAGGAGGAGGAGGAGGAGGAGAAGGAGGAGGAGGAGGAGGAGGGAGGAGGAGGAGGGAGGAGGAGGGAGGAGGAGGAGGAGGAGGAGGAGGAGGAGGAGGAGGAGGAGGAGCAGGAAAATGTGGAGAAGGAGGAGGAAGAAGAGGAGGAGGAGGAGGAGGGAGGAGGAGGAGGAGGAGGAGGAGGAGGAGGAGGAGGAGGAGGAGGAGGAGGAATAGGAGGACGAGAAGGCGGAGGAGGAGTGGAGGCAGAGCAGTAGGGATTGAGGAATGAGAAAAAGGGCAGGTTGGAGGAAGAGGAGGAGGATGAGGAGGAGGATATGAGAAGGGTCGAAGATGAGGAGAAAGAGAAGGAGGGTGAAGGAGAGGTCGAGAAGGAGGAGAAAGAGGGGGTAGAGAGAAGAAGAGGACTAGGAGAAGAAAAGGAGGAGGGGGAAAAGAGGAGGGGATGGAAGAAAAATTAAGAGAGGGTAGTGAGGAGGAAGGAGAGAGAACCAAGAGGAGTAGGAAGAGGAGGAAGGGGAGGAGGGGGAGAGGGAAGAGGAAGAACAGGAGCAACAGGCAAGGTGAAGAAGGTAAAGTTAAAATGTAAAATAATGATCACATGAGTTCTTTCCGTCAGCTTACCTGAGAGATAAAGATAACAAAGATAAGCAAGAGAGAGATAAAAAAATATAAAGGATAAGACAGATATTACAAAAACGAAATGGTAATGATAGAGCTTTTTGCATACGACCCTGATTTACATATCCGTGGTTTGTTTAAGTTGAAACTTTATGTGCACGGTAAAGTCTTCAGATCTCTCCACGCTTTATAAGTTCACGTCTTTTTTTCTTTTTTTTGAGGGGGAGGGGAAGGGGGGAAGGGGGGGGGGGGTAATTTTCGCACGATCTGCCGGTGAATCAGAAAAATATTAAGTGTATCGGCCGCTTCTCAAAAATCAAAAATTATTGTGAATGAGGACTCATTTTGCATAAAAATGTGAACTTAAGCGCTGTTACAAATAACAAAAAGGATGATAATAACAGTAATAGTAATAACGATGACTTTAGTAGTAAAAATAATTATGATAACAATAATAGATAGTATTAATGAAATCAATAACAGTTTCATTACTAAGAATGATAATAACAATATATAGTAATAATGAAAGAATTGAAACTTTGATAATAATAACGATAATAATAATGAAATGCTAAAACTAACTACAACAACAGCCAAAGCAACTGAGTAATAACAATAACAATAGCAATGCTTATTACAATAGACCACTCTACTAAATTAACTAAACAACCACAAAAATATAGAACGAGGAGAAAGAATCGCATAACTTTTTCC
>NC_061859.1:15798111-15800611 GCF_019202785.1 Penaeus chinensis
ACCATGACGATGATACAGCAACAAGAGAAATAAGTACACATTCCTTAGTGCAAATTGTTAGTTAACCTCCCCCCCCCCCCTTCCCTCTCCACTACCCTTCACTACCACCATCCCCTCCCCCCCCCCCTCCCCCATTTCCTTCACGCGTCCAAAATAATGATAATAATAATAATAATAATAATAATAATAATAATAATAATAATAATAATAATAATAAAGATAGCACCACAATAGCGTAAGATAATGGAGACAAGAAGAAAAAAAGAAGAAAAAAAAGAGACAGTGAGAGAAGAGAAGTAACATAGAAAGAAAAAAAAAAACTCAAACCGGATTAAAATTGCCGCCGCCTTTGGGTCCCTTTGGCTAGTCGAAGCACGAAAGGTGATCAGGGACAGGTAATTACAAGGATTAATATGATCCTGCGTCTTCCTCCTGATTTATCTCCTTGGCCGTGGCATCTCGGGAGTGATTCTAAATATTATTTATCTCTCATAAGTCTTCAGGCAGCATGAGGCATGTGATAACTTAATACTGACGAATTGATTGCATACTTCCAAATTCCGGTTCGTCTTTCTGCGACTCACCCCTCCCTTTCCTCCCTCCCCCCCCTCACCTAAGTCCTTCTTGAACCCCCCTCCCCTCCCTCCCCTGCCCCCTGCCCCTCTCAGGACACATAATCAACATCCTCCTCCTCCGCCTCCCCCTCCTCCTCCTCCTCCCCCTCCCCCCCCACATCCCCCTAACACCTTACCCCTCCTTCACTCATTGTGTATAACCCGGTCTTACGGGACATCCTTTAGAAGGGGTCTTAATGACCATTATCATAATTCTCTTGAAGAAACTAATGGATGGTGGAATGTGTTTAAGCGTTTAGCCCCGGATGCCCCCAATGGCTGCTGCTCCCCCCCATCTCCCCCTCCCCTTCTTGTCCTTCTTTACCCTTCTTTCTCCTCCTTCTCTTTCTCTTTCTTCTCTTCTTACTACTTTCCTGTTTCCCACTTTCGTTTTCATCTACATGCCTCTTCACCCCTTCTTCCTTTCCCCTTTTCCCTCCTTCTTCACTCTTTTCTTTTTCTCTCCTCCTTCTTCTTTGCCTACTCTTATCACTCTCGCCTCTTCCTCTCTTTCTTCCGCGAAATGCCTCTTTCCCCCTTTCCCCTCCCCTTCTGTTAACCCTTTTCCTCCTCTCGCTACTCTTTCTCCTCCCTCCTTCTCCTATTCCTTTCTCCTTTCCTCTCTCTCTCTTTAAGAGCATCATTCCCCATTTTTCCTCCTATTCTCTTCACCCTTTCCCCCCTTCTTCCCCCTTTTTTCTTCTTCTCTTCCCTCTTCTTCCGTCTTCCCCTCCTCTTCCACCTCTCCTCTTTCCCTCACTCTCTTCCTTTAAACGCCTCTTCCTTCGCCCTCAGTCAACAAGTTTATTCGAGTCATTAAATGTTTAATTATAAATGAATGGAGGTATGAAACATCCGCAGAATTGCTTAGGGTAATTAGCAAGTCATTATCGATGATGGAAGAAAGCAATTTTCACTCCGGTAAGAAAATATAATCATGTCTTTTTTGCATCTTGCTAACGGCTCGTTTCGTTGCAATTTAGCTGTGATTATTAACACGAAAGTATTTTTCTCTCTTTTCACTATTTCCCTTTATTAATCCAAATGAGCAAATATACTTTACTATAATCATTCTCTTTTTATTGTATAACCGTTTTTCATCATGGTTTAATACTCCTCAGATTCATGACGTAACCCTTTTATATTACGTTCCTCTCGTTCTTCGCATTCTTTAAACTCTTCCTTAAATTTGTTTTAGAATAAGGGATTAGGAACAACAGAATAAACAGAGGTAAAGGCAGAGATGATAATTACTTTGCCAGCTTTTAATTCTTTATAATCGCTTCCGACGCACATAATAAGCACCTGGCAACTATTACAAGACTGAATGTCATTACGGCCTTCATTACGCGTGGTTCTGGATAGGGGGGGGGGGGGTGAAAGAGGGGGAGGGGTGAAAAAAGGACAGAGAGAGAAAGAGAGAATAGGAAGGGGTTTTGAAGGAGAGAGGGAGGGAAGGGTGGTGGGCGGAAGGGAGGGAGGGAAGGAGGGAGAGAGAGAGGGAGAAAGGGAGGAAGGGAGGGAGGAAGGAAGGGAGGGAGGGCGGGAAAGAAAGAGAGAGAGAGAGAGAGAGAGAGAGAGAGAGAGAGAGAGAGAGAGAGAGAGAGAGAGAGAGAGAGAGAGAGAGAGAGAGAGAAAGAGAGAGAAAGAGAGAGAGAGAGAGGGGGGGGAGCAAAATAGAACTAGATATATGTGTCTATTCATGTTTACAAATATCCATATTTATATGTACACACACACACACACATCTCTATCTCTCTCTCTCTCTCTCTCTCTCTCTCTCTCTCTCTCTCTCTCTCTCTCTCTCTCTCTCTCTCTCTCTCTCTCTCGTTTTTCAATTTATTTCCATATCAATCTATCCATGCATTTCCCTATAAAGATTCCTA
>NC_061859.1:15843111-15845611 GCF_019202785.1 Penaeus chinensis
TCCTTTCTGTGAATTTACTCCTGATGTTTTTATTAAGAATATAAAAAAAGAAGAAAAAAAACACTAATTGCTGGTTTATAGACGTGAGCGCTTGTTTAGTTTGAATTTCTTCCAATTTGGTCATTTTAACGGCCGTTCGTTTCGTATATGTTTCTATTTTTATATTCAAAAGGATTCCGTTTTGTATGTATTTATTTAATCTAGTTTATCCTCGCAGTATTTAGAACATTTATTATTATTATTATTATTATTATTATTATTATTATTATTATTATTATTATTATTATTATCATTCATGGCAATTTTCTTTCGATTTATCTTTGTCACACCTTTCTCCCTCTTACCATGTCCAAATCTCCATTTTCTCTCTCCTATATCCTTATTCCCATTCTCCCTCACCAGATCTGTAATCCCATTCTCCTTTTCCACGCCCTCCTCACTTACCCAGCGCGCCATTTCCCTTTCACCTTACCTTCTACCCATCCTCTCACGCCCCATTTTTTTCCCCCTCTTACCCTTCCTTTCCTCGACCTGCGCCCATCCCCCGTTTTCTAAGATTCCAGGGATAACTGTAGCAGATGCTTCCCTTACCTCCCCTAAGCGCCTTACGAAATCCAGGATCAATAAACCCAACGGCCACTGTAGAGGAGGGCAGATAGTGCTCGCTTAAGCAGGACGACATGATGCCGCTTCGGGATGGAGGCTAAGTCTATACCCGATGGCGGTAAATGGCTTCTTGGCTTCGTTGCAGTAATAGCGAAGGACTGTTTTGCTTTTGTTTCGATTATGTATGAGCTTCATTGGCCGCTTTTTATTTCCTTTTGTTTTATTATTTGTCGATCGCTTATTTATTTGCTCACTAACGTATTCATTATTCATTATTATTCGTTTATTTGATTATCTATTTGTTGCGTTTTTATTTACTTTTTTTTATTAATTTACTTACTTTTTTATATTTTCTTATGCTTGTTTTTATCTATTATTTATTTACCTATCTATTTATCTATGATATATCAGTTATTCAATCATTCATTCATTAATCTATCACTCACCTACACAATTTGTTTTATTTATCTATCTATCTCTCTATCTATTTATTTATTTATTCGTTTTCTGTATGAGGATTCAGATTGAAGACTAACAGCCTGGGCTCTGGCGGCGGAGACGTCGGGGCGGGAGCTGTAAACTTCCCTGAATCTAAGACATATGGAATAAATAAAAAGAAAAGAAAAGAAGAAGATGAAGAAAAAAAAACGTTCGTCCATTCAGTGAAAAGAAATTTCAAAAGGGTTTCTTTTGACTCCCTTTTTTTTTTTATAAATATTTTCTTTTTCTCTTTTATGTAATCCTTTCATATATGAAGATCCTGCAGGCCATAAGCACAGAAATGGGCTCGAGGCTCGTCCTGAAGTTACAGTTAACACTTTCATAGTTCGATTCTTTCTCTCGTATTTCTTTTCTTTTTTTTTTACGTTCATGAATTTTCCTTTTTTCTTTTTATCATGTTCGCATATACGAAAAATAGAAGGCAAAGGAAAAGTCAATGCTGTGGGGGGGTGGGTGGGGGGAGGGGGGTTAGTGTTTGTTGAGTATAGTCTCAAGGAAGACGATAATAATAATAACAATAATACCGATGATAATATCGGTGATGGTGGGGACAAGGACGATGATGATGACAGTGATGGTGATGGTGAGGGTCAATGTGATGATTATGATAGTGATGATAATAATGATGATTTTGATGGTGGTGATGATGATAAGATATGATAACAATGATAATCTTAACGAGGAAGTTAACAATCCTTTATCATTCTCAATCAATGTTCGCAAATCGACATAAAACGCACATATCTCTCCCACTCACCACACCGTCACACAGCATAACATAACGCATTCTAAACCTTCAACACCCGGTAACACTAATGAACGCAAGTGAACAAGACGTTGCCAAATCTCGAAGGAAAATCTCAGTAACTTCGTCTACCTGCCTAACACCCCCTCCACCCACTACCCCCCTCCCCCCGCTTACAAAAAGCCTAAATAAAAGAGCGAAAAAATCATTGCTGACACGGGGGCTGTATTGCTAGAAACGAGCCAGGGTACAAAAGGTTATAAATACCTTCACAAGGATATATATACGGCAGAGCCATTTTTGCTTCGTTGTAAGAGAACTGTTGAGGAAAAGTATTATCAGGAAATTATTTTCACTCCTGACCATTTTTTTCCTTCGTGGACAGGGGGGTGGAGGGTTAGGGGTACCAGTAGTTCACCTAACTTGCGCCTCTTGTGTGATATTTTTTCGCACACAAAATAACTGCGAAAATAAACTATGAACATTTTCGACTAAACCGACCAACCTAGTTCGAAAATAGGGCACTTATCACAAAACCAAATATCAAATTTTATCCCAATAACCAATGCTACCTCCCGGTCTTTCTTTATAACCCCCTCCCCCCAAAAAACAAATATATATATATATATATATATATATATATATATA